>NW_007736197.1:32805-39116 GCF_000696425.1 Galeopterus variegatus | reverse complement strand
AACACTCTTCTTTTAAAGCCTTCAGAACCACACCCCTGGCCACCATTTTTTATCCATTCACTACTACACAGTCCTACAATCCAATCACCTCTTCAAGGCTCCACCTTTCAACTACCGTAATAGCATTTCCCACCCTCTTAACAGTCATGGTGGGTGCTAAGTTTCTAATACATAAAACCCGGGGGACACAATTCAACTTCAGGGAGTTTTGGGGGAACATAACTCAATCCACTACAGTTACTAACCATTGGCAATTCAAGAAATAAGCTTAAGTCTTTAAATTTGTCTCTTGTGAAAAACAGATCATTCCCTGAAAACGTCAGAAAAATGAATCATGTTTTCATTACTAAGAGCCAAGGGGACACAAAGTAAAGGAGTAATCAGATTTAACTGGGTTAATTCAGGACAAGTCTTTGAGGGTAGTTAAGGTTTAATCCAGAAAAAATGTTTCCTGTATGAAAGGAAAGCAGAAGGAGAATGGACCTGTAGGATCTTGTCAGGAATCTTAGAAAAAGAGTGTCTTTCCTTCTTGGAGAATTCAAGAAGCCTCCAGCTAAAAACCAATCTGTTGATTCAGGGAGACAGAAGAAAATATGGATCTATGAGAGGCTCCAAGAGAAGGAGGTAGGTTGAACCAAGGAGTCACAAAGTAAGACAAAGAATAAACAGGCTTCAGAAGTTCGGAGGCCCCATCAAGTTCATGGGCAAGTGTCCATTTCCTCTCCAGAGGGGTTGACCAAATTGTGTCAAAGGCACCTTTACACCCCAGTTAAAATTCTATAATTTTAAATAATTTTCCTCTTCAAGCCTGGGAAGGAGTTATTATTCAGAAGGTATTAACCAACTGTTCCTCACCTCCATGAAATGCCGGATGTGAGGAAAAAGAGGGATAGATGAATTCTAACAGAATTTATTGCTTATTATTAAATCCCAGAATGAGGTCTTGAGAACAATCTGCCACCAGATTAATCTTTTTAAGTACCACTTTGATTGTGTAACTGGCTTTTGCCAAACTCCCATGGCTTTTTGTTACTACCAACTCATCTCACTTGCTCGGTGGTCTAGCTGCAGTGTGTCTGGGCAGACTCATCGCCCACCCTCCTATCCACATGGCTAAAGGTCCACACAATCTGGCTACCCATCGGTCTTCAAATATATGGTGCTCATGGTAGTAACATCTCTCCTGGAATTTCTCCCATCCTGCTTCCCCTTCTGTAACTCCTTTCAAGACCTAATAATGCCTTTCTAGATTACCCCAGGCAAAGTGATCAATTTATTTTACTACTTATCTAACATGTATATCTTGTCTGTGGCTTCATTAATCTGTACACATTCATTGACCATCTCTGGTGCACTTAACATATCCCTTATAGTGTCTTAATACAGCTTAGTAGCTATAAACAAAACGAATGGGTATTCTTTTGGTATGTTAAAAAAATAAGTCAGAATGGTTTTATATCAGTTTGAAATAATATAAAGAAGCAGGGGGAAAATTAAAAATATTATGCCTAATTAATGTTCATCAGTTTCCACTTTGATATGCATGTTCACTTTTCTTGTTGGGTATCCAAGGACAGATTTTATGATATGATTTGTGCTGGTTAACTGCAGATACTGACTTTAATGGAGTATGTTTTTGTTCATAGTACAGAACACCAGCAAACATAAAAAAAAAAAAAAAACCACAGAAGCACAGAAGTACATTTTTGCAGGCTATATATGACTTCTAGCAACCAAATGCTACCTTTACAGTATACACAACAAATGAAGATCATATGTATTTTTAAATCAGCTGAAATTAAGAATTGAGGGTGAAGAGTAAAGGAGGGGAGAGTGGGAAAGGGATGAGGAGGGAGGAAAGGGCAATATAAGGCTTCCTGCAAGACACAAGAGAAATGATTTAGTAATAGATGATGAACTAAGCTGGAAATTCACGACTTACAAACCATGATTTAAAATATGAATATGTCCTCAGACTTTAAGAGGCATTTGACTGAAGTTTGAGAAAGGGCTGTTATTTCATTCTTGGAAATGAAAATTGGAAAAAGAGATGGAGATCTTGGTAGTGATGGCAACAAAGCTGTGAATCATTAGTGAATAGAAACAAAATATGCAGACACAAAATTTCAAATCTGTCCTTTAGGCAAAGTGATCCAGTTTATTGATTGTAGCAATATATGACTAACTCTGCATGCCAGTAATGTATATTAAATTAATTCCTACAATCTGAGATCTCTACATCAACAGATTTCTAGTCTAACCTACTGAACATTCTGCATTTCCTTAGCATTGGATGTTTAATAGATCTCTGTGCTTACTGTCGTCATTTACTTTTATGTTTTAATTATGCTAATTCACTCAGAATAGATGGTCATCACTTGGTAAATAATCTTGTAGGAAAAACAACAATATTAATAACCCAATTCGATGCAGAAAAAAAAATAATGCCAATGTACACATATATCAGCATTCCTCTCTTCTCACCAAGTCTTGATTCCTAACTATCTATAGAGCTTAGACTCATTTATTCATTCATTTATTTATTTTGGCAACTGGCCCATGACTCCATAAAAATGAAACAAAGAGGAGGAAAAACACATATGACAGTGGTTTTAAAAACTGTGAATTTCTAGCATTTCTCTCTTGAAACAAACCCAAAATATTCTCATCACTTTTAGGAAACTCTAAATCCTTACTTAAGTAAAAATTTCATTCTTTACTTCCTTCTTTTTCTTCCCAGAAGTTCAATCCCTTAAATTAACTAATTGACAAAATGCAATGTTTTATGGAAAAATGATAGCATCAGTGATGGAATGAGGAAAGAACCTAATATATTCAACTTCAAATAACTAAATCTACTTTCTCTATGGTGATTCTTAAAAGGATATTTTTGTCCTTAAGAGAGATGGCGTGAGCATGTGTGTGTACGCGTTCATGTGTGCATGTGCGTGCTTATACTGACTTTGAGTTTTTGGTGTTTGTATTAGTCTGTTTCTGTTGCTTGTAACAGCATACCTAGAACTGGATAATTTGTAAAGAAACAATATTTATTGCTTATAGTTTCTGAGGCTGGGAAGGCCAAAGTCCAGGGAACACATCTGGTGAGGGCCTTGTTCTTGGTGGTGGTGACTCTACAGCAATGTGGGGTGTCACATGGCAAATATGGCAGGGGCAGAAAAAGAGAGAGCTCCTCGTTTGCTCTCCTTTTAAAAACATCAGAACCACACCTGTGACCACCATTAAACCAGCAATGGGTGAATCCATTCACTAGGGCATGGTCCTCACAATCTAATCACCTCTTCAAGGTCCACCTTTCAATTACTGTAATAGGATTTCCCACCCACTTAACACTATCGCCGAGTAGACAAAGTCTCAATGAGATTTGGGGGGACATCCAATCCACAGCAATGTTGTTGTTGTTTAATCTGCAGACTAGATGCTTCTCCTTGTTATCTGATGGGATAATGACAGAACTATTTGATGGCTACACATAAATACTGGACCATAAGCATTATGCTAATCTCACAGGAATAGTTAGATGTAAATAGCATGAATGACTAAGTAAACACACTGCGTTTTTAGATTTTAGACTAAAATAATTTAGTGTCAGATCTCCCCAGATCTAAACTTTCCCCCAAATTCCCTTGGAACTTGGGATCCACCCAGTATATATTACATACTGCCTTATTTTCCAGTAATTTGGAGAGGCCTGAGAAAGGTGAGGAGCCCCATTGGTAAGTAAGCCTGGTCAACAACCACTCAGCCCAGAGAAGCTAAGCTGAGTTGGCAGTGTGGTAAGAATTAGGTTAAGAGGTGTTTTCCTAATAAAGAAAAGGAGAAGAAGAAATACTGGATAGAAATTCTCACCCAGCCACAGCAGCTGATGGGGACCATGCCAACTAAGAGGGGTTAGCAAAATTGCCAATGTAATATAATGGGAAAGAATATGAGAGGAGAGACTCAACAATCCTTATAGGAAAGTTCAGCAAAAAGGTTAAGAGAGAAAGGGTGGGGACAGTGAGAAGAGGGCCTAGACAAGGGCATTGTTTCTGCACATGTTTAAGGGGTGTATGTGAATTGGGCAAACGCAAGTCAAATTATATATGTACTAATTAATGTTCATTCTATAAATAAGGTAAAATTAAGGAATGAAAGAAAAAATTCCTAGGCAGTTATGAGTATATTTGGCCATTTATTTTTTTATTTTTTTTAAAAGATGACTGGTAAGGGGATCTTAACCCTTGACTTGGTGTTGTCAGCACCATGCTCACCCAGTGAGCCAACCGGCCATCCCTATATGGGATCCGAACCCATGGCCTTGGTGTCATCAGCACCACACTCTACCAAGTGAGCCACAGGCCGGCCCCTATATTTGGCCATTTAGAGAATTTTAATTTTATATGATTTTAAATTGCCAGTTAGACAAAATTTGTAGTGTTGGAAGAACCAAATTAGAAAGCTCCTGTATTCCACTTAAAGCCTGATGTTTATGGTGCTGGTTTAGCTCAGCTGGGAGCCCTTAATTAGTAAGCTTGACTATTTGATACAAGGTAAAATTAAGGAATGAAAGAAAAAATTCCTAGGCAGTTATGAGTATATTTGGCCATTTATTTTTATTTTTTTATTAAAAGATGACTGGTAAGGGGATCTTAACCCTTGACTTGGTGTTGTCAGCACCATGCTCACCCAGTGAGCCAACCGGCCATCCCTATATGGGATCCGAACCCATGGCCTTGGTGTCATCAGCACCACACTCTACCAAGTGAGCCACAGGCCGGCCCCTATATTTGGCCATTTAGAGAATTTTAATTTTATATGATTTTAAATTGCCAGTTAGACAAAATTTGTAGTGTTGGAAGAACCAAATTAGAAAGCTCCTGTATTCCACTTAAAGCCTGATGTTTATGGTGCTGGTTTAGCTCAGCTGGGAGCCCTTAATTAGTAAGCTTGACTATTTGATACCCTCAATGCAATGTGTCACTTTTACCCATTGATTCTGGCTTTGAAACTAGGTTACCAGAATGGGGGTGGATCTGCCTTTGAATGTCAAGGCTTTCAATCTTGTAAATTACTGTCTGGGCTCTACTGACAGTCTACTTAAGGAGATTCCTCCAAGTGCCCTGTTACTGACTTTTGGGATCCGAACCCATGGCCTTGGTGTCATCAGCACCGCACTCTCCCAAGTGAGCCACAGGCCGGCCCCTATATTTGGCCATTTAGAGAATTTTTATTTTATATGATTTTAAATTGCCAGTTAGATAAAATTTGTAGTATTGGAAGAACCAAATTAGAAAGCTCCTGTATTCCACTTAAAGCCTGATATTTATGGTGCTGGTTTAGCTCAGCTGGGAGCCCTTAATTAGTAGGCTTGACTATTTGATATCCTCAATGCAATGTGTCACTTTTACCCATTGATTCTGGCTTTGAAACTAGGTTACCAGAATGGGGGTGGATCTGCCTTTGAATGTCAAGGCTTTCAATCTTATAAATTACTGTCTGGGCTCTACTGACAGTCTACTTAAGGAGATTCCTCCAAGTGCCCTGTTACTGACTTTTGCTCTCTCGAAGTAAACTTTAATTAATAGAATGAAAACCTTCTACCTGGTAACACAGTCTTCCTAACAGTAAAAAATCTAACTCTATCACCTAATGAAAGTTTAATGTATGTTCTTTTACATCCTGTGACCCAGCAGAAACAGAAAAATTAAGAGTAGCAAGATGGGATAGAATGAGAAATACCACAAGATAGAAATTAAGAAGTCAAGCTTCAAATAGGGAAGTGGATCTAACTTCAAACAGCAGAAAATTCAGCCAAGTGATGGATCACTATATCAAGAGAGGGTAGTTCTGGCAGGCACTGGTTATCACCAGGAAAAAGAAGAAACAGGGAAAGAAGGGAGGCAATCATCTGTATCTATAATATTTCAGGTCTTAGAAAAAAGATCTAATGCAAAAAAAAAAAAAAAAAAGGAATATTTGTTAAATCTGGCTGGGTGGTATAATAAACCAGTGATTTTCAAGATGTGGTCCCCAGACCAGCAGCATCAGCATCGCCAGGAAACTTGTTAGAAATGCGAATGCTCAGGACTCACCCAAGATCTACTGAATAAGAAACTCTGGGGATGAAACTCAACAACCTGAAACCCAGCAAGCCCTCCAGGTGATCCTGGTGAACACTCAAGTTTGTGAACCGCTGTACTAAAGTTTGAGAACCACTGTAATAGAGTATTCTCTGTACTTTTCTGTATGTTGTTTAGGGGTGGGGAAGAAGACTTAACAACTACAACTCCTTGAAGTTGATACGACAAGCA
>NW_007736197.1:25549-32090 GCF_000696425.1 Galeopterus variegatus | reverse complement strand
AACATATCCTGGTTTTATTATTAATATTGATGAACAAAAGGGATTTGCTGATTAAAGCTTTCCAACTTCCATGAAATTTTGCCTTCCATGGAATTTCGCATGTGTTCTAACAAATGAGAGAGTTTATAGATATAAATGAAATGGGTGATAATGATCATTACAGACACTTATACAAATTTTTCTATTCAAAATTAATATTATACTATTATAGAAGTCAATAATTAGACATAAATCTAGTTAGTAATTGTTAATTTAGATAAAGAAAAAAGATAGTAGGCTTCATGTTCATATTCACACAAAAAGCACCATTTACCTTCGATGGAGGAACAAATTGAATGCATTCCAGCTACATGGTGAAAAAGGACTTTCCACATATTACACATTTTTTTCCCTGAGAGATTATGTTCCTGACTTGTGGGTACCGTTCTTTGGCACGCATTAGGAATGGATTCTTTTCTTCTAGTTGATTCATTACAAGTCTTGAAGCTATTTCCTAAATTAAAAAAGAATATAGTTCCTCAGATTATTTTCAGAAAAACTATTTTACATTACAATGATTCCTATCTCACTAATTCAAATTTTTGGTTTATTCCTCGGTTCCTCTTAAATTATGTTTCTGCAGTATATCTAATGAATTATGTTGTAAATGACTGGTATTGTAAATAAATTTGGTTTTCATTAAAAAAATAAAATACAATAAAATAAAATAAAATGTCTCAGTGGTGATGAGAGAGTCCTGACAGGGGTGTCGGTGGAGGGCAGCTATGGAGAGAGGTCCAATTGGTCTGGCCATAAGGCAGAGTTTCAGGAATAGGACCTTGATGCCCTGCAGAGTGGAGGACTGAGTGTGCAAAGGCTGGGTTAGAACAAATAAGTGAAAGGCAAGACTTATCTAAAAGGAATGGTGCTGGGCCTGTATAGGATAATAAAGCAAGAACTTTGTTAGTAAAGGACATGGGAGGGAGACTTAGACTAAAAACATGAGAGGGGGCCACTGAATTTCCCTTCTTTCCTCCCGCCTTCTCTTCACATCCAGGACAAACCACAGGCAAAACTACAGGTGGGAGCCAAGGGGCTTCATAGCAACTGGAGGGTTAGACTGGCCAAGATCAAGGCAGGTTGATGTCTTTAAACAAAACTCCCCCCTTTCATGCCTATTCCAGACCTAAGCAAAAAGAGCAAAGTTAATTTTTAAAAATTTAAAATATAATTTTAACAGTATAAAACATTTTTAAATGCACAGAATAAAAGCTTTCCAAATCATGACTATGAATTAAATTTTCACAAAGCCTTTAAGTGTTCAAATTTGGCCTGAATTAACCCAGGTGATTTTCTCATCTTTTGAGTTTCTCTTATATTGCTCTTTTCCTACATACTCTCTTTCACCCCAGAAAGTTTTTAAAGCTCCTGGAGTTAAATGTGCTGACCTGAAGCTCCCTGCCAAGACATTAATACTAATGGCCCAGGCTGAAGAGGTTGCTGTATTAAGACATCAGTGCTTGACGCTTGAGTCACATTTACCTTGCTCAAGGATCCCTTATTATTTTGCCTCAGACAGTGGATGCTGAGAAAGAAAAAAAAAAAAATTTCAGGAAGCCTGAAATTTAACTTTTTAACATCGCTTTCAAATTGAGAACAAATGGCACATCATAGACAACTCACTATTTCAACACACTGAAGTTTATAGAAACTTGTTGAATTAAGTGTTTTATTCCCTCAAAGAGATTTATTTAGTATGCCATGGAAATGTTTGCATCGCAATTCTATCATTTACAAAGTATAGAATAACATCAGATTTCCTCACAGGGATGTCTAAAATCTCTAAGATATACTGAAAGGCAAACTACTATCACTATACTGTGTTTAAATTATAATCAAGGTACTCATTTAGGTATCTTCCCATTCATACAGAAATTAAAATTCCCAGGGAGCATGTCACATGAAGTAAAAGGATCCAGAGGAAATGAAAACTTTCCATATTGAAAATTTCAATTTTGCAGTAATAAAAATTATTCTGAACATGAACTTAATGTTAGTAGGTGTGGCAGGGAGAATAATGCTCCCCAGAAGATGGCCATATCCAAATCCCCAGGAGTGATGGATCTTGGATGTGACCAGTGCCATCTTGGATGTGACCAGCACCATTTTTACACACACTGAGCACAAAATGGCCACCAGCCTTTCCCTTACGAGAAACCTCATGGTTTCTGAGAAATAGAAACTCCTCTACTTCTGCATGAGTGCAACCTTCCACCAGACTGCATCTGCCAGCCTTATCTTCCACACCAGCACCAAACCCCTTCCTGATTACATCAGCCTTTCCTACAGCCTATATAAGCTCTCCCACCCCCACGCCTGGTGCTGCTCTCTATTTTCAGCATAGCCTAGCAGATTCTTTTCCTTTAATAAAGCGTGATCGGTACCCGGCATTTAGGCTCACTTTCTTTCAAGGACCTGTGAATATGTTTAGTTACACAGAAAGAGGAATGAAGAGGTTGTTAATAAGCAGACTTTAAAATAGGGAAATTATCATAAATTATACAGGAGTGTTCAATGTCGCAAGGGTCCTTAAAAAGGGAAAGTGATGTGGGGCAAAAGAGCAAGAATCAGCAAGATGACAGCCAATGTTGCTGGCTTTGAAGATGGCAGGGGCCATCAGCCAAGGAAAGTAGGCAACCCCCAAAAGCTGGAAAAGGCAAGAAAATAGATTCTCCCCTAGAGACTCCAGAAGGAACACGATCTTACCTATGCCTTGCTTTTAGCACAAGTGAGACCTATTTCAGACTTCTGACCTCTCAACTATAAGATAATAAATTTGTGTTGTTTCAAGCCAGAAAGTTTGTGGTAATTAGTTATAGCAACATTAGGAAACTAACATAGTTGGTCTCTGAGAGAGAGTGTAAAAGTCAGAATCCCTATTTCTAAGACTTTGGAAACTCACCTATTTTGCACACTGCTGAGGGTGAGTAGGTAGATTTCCTGAATTCATGCTGGCCAGGTTCTCCTCTCAATCTCCCATCGTAAATCTTCAAAAAAGAATTCGGGGGGGGGGGGAACAGAGCTGGATTGGGGGGAAGTCTGAACTTTGACTTCTTAATTTATAAATGAGGAAATTAGATCAGGTCATGTCAAGAGAAAACCAGGTCTGTCTCTGAAGTGTCCTGTGATGTAATAAGAAATATATTTGGTCTTTGTCCCTGGTTCCTGGCACAGCTCCTAAAACCTTTGGAATTTTCTGAGTGATAGGAGTCTTTTGTTATTCATAATGCATCCCTTTTGATCACACCTGAGTTTATGCTAGTGAGGTGACTTAGGGTGGAGACCCTAGACAGCCTCAACATAGGACTGGTCACCTGAAAGACCCAGTGATTAGAGGGTTAACAACTTTCAGCCCCACCTACCACCTTCCAGGAAGGAGAGGGTGAGCAGCTGGAGATCAAGCTCTATAAAAACTCTTGAACAAAGAGATCTGATGAGCTCCCAGGTTGGCAGATGCATGGAAGCTCCATGTCCCTTCCCCATACCTTGACCTATATATACCTCTTCATCATCTGGCTATTCACTTGTATTCTTTATAATATCTTGAACAAAGAGATCTGATGAGCTCCCAGGTTGGCAGATGCATGGAAGCTCCATGTCCCTTACCCATACCTTGACCTATATATACCTCTTCATCATCTGGCTATTCACTTGTATTCTTTATAATAGTCTTCATAATAAACTGGTAAAATTTTAAGTAAAATGTTTCCCTGAGTTCTGTGGACCATATAGCAAATTAGAGGAGGGGGTTGTGGGAACCACCAATTTGTAGCCAAGTCAGACAAAAGTGTAGGTAACCTGGGGACCCACTACTTGTGATTGGCATCTAAAGTGGGGAACAGTCTTGTAGGAGTGAACCCTTAATCTGTGGGGTCTCCACTAACTTGGGACAGTTATTGTCAGTTCATATTAAATTCTAGGACCACCAGTTGGTGTCCACAGAGAACTTGAGAATTTAGTGGTGTATAAAACCCACATTTGGTGTCAGAGGTGTTGTGAGTAGAGACACACAGTTTTCCATTTCTACCCTAATTCTACATAGAACTCAAGTCATTTCAAGTATTAAAAAGGCTCAAAAACATAAAATCTGTAGCCTGGTGCTAAAAAGTGAGGATTTGGATATTCTGCTCCATTTCACTATGTTTAAAAGGCCTATATTTTCTATATTAGAAAACAGCTGAGCTTCATTTGAAATTCCTCAAACTTGGGGTTAAATTACAACCAAGGAGAATCAAGGTGGTGGGTATGTGGGTGTTCACTGAAAAATTATAAAATTCTTTATAATAAAATATTGAAAAAATATAAACAAGGAAGTTACTGTACTCTGCCTGGTTTTCTGAATATGAAATGACTGGAAGAAGATAACTGCTAAGGTAGAAAAGGAGAGGCTGAGGTTGTGTGTCAAGGTGAAGTTCAGCAGGATGGGATTGTGTGTGCCAGAGGATGGGGTGTCTTCCTATAGATGGAGGACTGGTCTCTAGCTGCGCCTTCAGTGATCCTGCTCCTGCAAATTTCCCAGTGTCCCAGCTACTGGAACTTATTGAAGAATGAATGCATAAATAATTGAACAAAGATGCTGGCTTGCTGCTTGTCTTCATTATTCCACTCTCTACACAACCCAGTTGGGAAGTGGGAAAATCGGTGGCTGCTTATGGCTCAGTACACACCTAATTTGCATTCCTCCATCCATATTTTTTCTATCATGTAGAGAAGATAAAGTTGTTTTGGAAAACAACTTTAAAGTTATTTAAGTTTTGGAAAACTTAAGATATTGCTTTGGTAAATATTATTCTTATACTAGTAAGATGAAGTAGAAAGAATATATTCCTTCAGAGTCTAACATCTAAAATCCACTAACATTCCTAAGGAATAATAAAGATTGAAGAAAATCGACCAAATAAAGGTGAATTTCTGCCTCAGACTGAGTTGTAACAGCATGAAAAATGGACTCAAATGATCTGCATGCATCAGCCTTGCAGTCCCTGTCTCCTCTTGCTAACTTATTTTTCACCAGATCTATTCATACAATTACCCACATTCTGGATATTGACTCACGTGTCATTAGTTTTTTGTAGTGAACTTTTGTCTGAATGAATTGAGATTGGCTATCTAAAATTCACTGGCTAATTCCCTAAAGCCTGATAGAGTTAATTAATCTATCTCATTCTGTTTTCCCCACCATGAGAAACGAATATTACATCAGAGGTCGACCTTGACGGAGTATCAAAAATAATAATGAGAGAAAAAAGCAGGGAACTGGTTTTCAGGCATTAACTACGACACTATTCACTTTTACCCAAATGACTGAGAAATTTTAAATAATTTTCAGGTAACACATTTCTTAAATAGAATGTAAGTTCACAGAATGTGCCTAACAACATATAGTATAAAAATAATACCTCTTAGATCAGTTTAAGTTCATTCAATTATCTCACCAAAGAACTCAACCTTTTCTTTTCTATCCTGAAAGTTATGGCCAAATTGAGTGAAATCATACATTTCCTATGTTCCATTTCCCATGATGCTGGAATATTATGCAGGAAATAAACATGATTGAGTCTGTTTGTTTCCTAAAACCATGAGAAAAATGTGTACTGCTTGGAAAGTTACACCCAAGGGAAAAGGCTCATGCTGAGATCATTGATGTTGTGAACGTGTTTGGTTACTTTTCTCAAGAGTCCACTTCTCATCACTGGATGCAGCCCATAAGAGAAATAGCCTCTGGTCCAAGATCAACATTTGGGAAAAAGGACCAAGTTTAATAGATCTTTTCAATGTCTAGCAACACTAGACATTGGAAATATTGTACTGAACTTTCTACCTCTATCCGCTCCTTTACAGGGCATGAATTTGATATTTCAAATATATCCTAGATACCTTCAAACCTAATCAAAAATTCTGTTTAAATTTCTTTCTCCTACTCCTCAAGCTGCCTCTGTTTACAGCTGTGTCCTCAGCTCTTGTAGAGTTCATTCTTTGTTTAGCTTGCTTGCAGTCAAATTTATAAATAAAGTGGCAGGCCATAAAGGATTTTTTGGACACCTGCCATTGTGAGGACAGGGAGTTGACAGAGAGAAGAGGAAAGGAATAAGCAGCTCTGCTGTGTAGTAGGCAGAGCAGGAAAATAATGGGGGGAGGGAGCCCCTAAGAGAAACAGGAGGAGGAGAAAGGAACAGGAGAGCTCAGTGACTGAGAAGTGTCAGGAGAGAGCCCGGGAGCATGGAAAGCACATGATGGGTGGAAATCAACAACCAAAGCAGTCAGGATGTAGAACTCTCAATTCAGAGCAGAAGAGACAGGGTATTGAGTCTGATTATTTTATAAAAAGAGCTCCCATGGCCAAAAGGTCAGGAAACTGGCTGAGAAGGCAGAACCTATAGAAGATAATGAAAATTCAAACAAGACCTTTCCATTATATTTTAGTATAGATGCTGTAAACTTTGAAATAAAAAAACTAGTGGCAATAAAGAGAGGTTAAAAAGACTACTTTAAATGTTTTTTT
>NW_007736197.1:16953-25495 GCF_000696425.1 Galeopterus variegatus | reverse complement strand
AGAAAATTATAGACAATAAAGGTGGAATCATGGTACGTCATGTCACTTAGCTGCTCGTAATGTTGCAATAGCTCTAGAACTCTTTTTAGGGAACATCTAGTAGCTACTTAATTCCTCACAATAATTGTTGAAAATGCTAAAACCCTCAGTCTCATCTCCCTTTCTATCGTTATCCAGAGTTCTTTTTAAAAATATCAAAATGTTAATAAAATGCATGTGAAGGGGTCCAGAATACACCACTGTGGCATAACAATTATTTTGAGCTAAAGGCATTTGAGAATAGGCTTTTTTTCTAAATTCTCTTATCCACCTAAAATCAGAGCCTCCCCAAAGAACTCAACTGTCATAAATCCCCTCCCCAAAGTTTTGCAACCACGGAAGATTAACCCTTATCACCAATGACTTAAACAGACTTGTCACATAATTATCCTATCTCCCATCTGTTCTCCAAAGGACCCATTTATCTTTCCTAAAAGCTATTCATTTTCCTGCAAGTGCCCTTTCTCCCTCTCCCCTTTCATTATCAAAATGGTATATGAGCCCTAAATTCTAACCACCTCCTTGAATTACATTTTTCTGTGAACTCCTATACATATTGCAATTAAATTTTGTCTCTTCTCTTCCTAACCTGTCTTTTCTCAGTTTAATTTTCAGGGCCCCAAACACTAAATTTAAGAGGGTAGAGGAAGAGTTTCTCCTCTCAAACACAAGGCATTCCACAGGAGCTTTTGGGATGTCCTACCACTGTAAGTTCTCAAGATATCTGTGTGTTTACCAACCACTTCTTCATTTTGCACTGGTCCCTGCCCTCCTCCTTACCACCTCTGATGGGCACGTCTGCTTGTCAACCTCTATTTAGAAAATATCTAAGATTTAGTCCTGGATTCCCGTTCTTTTCCTTCATGGGATTAGCAAATACTAACAGTGAGAATACTAACATCTTATTGAGCACTTACACTTATCATGCCAGGCAGTGCTCCTGGTTCCTTCCATAAGAGGTTAAATAACTTGCCAGAGGTCACCCAGCCCAGGTGGCTGGGCAAGGATTCCAGTGCAGGCAATCTGGGGCCAAAGAGCTCACTCTCTTAACCACTACACTTGATTATATTTTCTCTTTTGCCTTCAGGGCCAGTGTTTAAATCAGACCAAGCATAGTACAGCAGGAATTTAGGTGACCTGTGATTTAGGAGAGAGGTCATACCCTACAAAGGCATTCAAATTAAAATTTTAAAACTCTGTTTTTGCAAAGCAAAAGTATCAGCCTATAAATTAAGAGTTAGGACTACTGGGCAGGCTTCTAGTTTGTGGTCTCTGTGGCACAACTACCACCTGAATAAATACGAAATCTATAGCTTCATATTCTATTTCTCACCGGAAACAAAATGCCAGAGAATAGATGGATGTTTCATTGACACTTCAAACTTGTAATGGTTAAATTGAACTGAACTCCTGTGCTCCTCCCCCCACCTCCTCATAATAAGTTGTCTTTTTGGTATTCCTGGTTTCATTATTCTGCAATTAATCTGTGTTCAAATTATTAAGCTACTTTTGACTCCTTTCTTTCCCTGTTATCACTAATCCCATCACTAGTGAAATCAAATTTCTTTTTAGCAAACCTCAAATTATTTCCTCTCTTTAAATTGTAATAGACACATACTTAGTTCAGGTCTGATTCTTCATACCTAAACTAACCTTTTAAGTGGTATCTCTGCTTCTAATCTCTCTCTTTCTCTGTATTCCAATTCATTCAATTGACATTAAGTTTGCATAAATAATTTTTTGCGTGTGCCACACCTCTACTTTGAAACTTCAATTGTTCTTCTACTAAATAATGTTCTAGAGGTTACTCTTTGGGTAGCAACTAATAAAGCCTGAAAGGAAACATGTATGTAGGAACCCAGAAAAGATTGGAGAAGCAAAGCCCATTAGAAACAGAGGTCAAGGCAACTCTAAGACTGCGTGGTCTGTTGTGTCCTTTCTCCCCTGGCTTCTCTTCTCTCCATGCCTCAGCCACATTGTTCCCCATCTCCAACAGCTGGTTTCCTTTGCTTATTCATAGTTTGAGCCTATATCATGCCAGAACCTACTCAACATGACCTCTCAGGTTCAGGGGTCACCACCACCTCCAAAAATGTCTCAGTTCCTCAACATGAATGTCCCTGAAAAACAAGCTGACTCAACTGTTCATCATTTCTCATCCAGCTTCTAGGAGGAAACCTATATTTTATCTTTCTTATGTTGCTTTAGATAGGTCACTATGTATCTCCCTGAGGTGGGAGAGTATAAGAGTGAATACTTCCAGCTTTTCTCTATCCTTTAATTGTCTGCTGTCATGGGAGGTCCAATGTCTTATCTCATTAGTGAGACCATAAAGAACCTGGCTTCCTTGGGCCATCTTATCAGCAGGAAGGGTTATTGTGCTCCCCAAAATGACTATGCCCAGACTCTTTCTCTCCCTTTTCTCTTCCTTTCCTCCTCATCCACTCCTTTTTCCTCTTCTCCTTTTTCTCTTCCCCTTCCTTTCTTCTTCCTCTTCTTTCTTCCTTCTCTTCCCTTTATCTCTCCTCTTCCTTTTTCCATCTCTTCCCCTCTACCATGTTTTTGACTCTGCCACAGGAAAGAATTCAAGAGCAGAGTCACAGCAGAAAGTGAAAATAGGTTTAATGCAGACAATAAGAAATGCAAACTACACCAGGAAAGCGTGGCTTAGCTCCAGAGACTGAGTGGCAAGTTTTGTAGAAAAGTAAGAAATACACACTTAAAGTTGACTACAAAGTGCAGGCTGGCTTGAGAGAGTAAACAGCAGTCTGCCAAAAGCAAGGATAACACAAAAAGGAAAGCATGCACACCTCACAGGTGAAGTGTGGGCTGGCCCCGAAGAGAGTGAGCAACAGCCTCACCTTTTCCCTGGATTCAACTTTTATAGCTTTGGCTATCTATATAGATTCACGCTACCTAATGTATATTCAACTAAGGGGATGGTTCCCAGTTATATAACCGAGTCTTGCACATGCTCAGTTGGCCTCTTTGGAACATGTTCATTGGTCAAATTCCATCACATGCACAGAATATATATAAATATACTCTGAGTGCTCTCTAGCATCTCCAGTGGAAGGTCATTTAAGGGGTAAACTCCTTTTTAGTGAGCAGCATGCTTAGCCACCAACATTACATAAGCCTGACTCCTGTGTTCTCATTCTCCACGTTGGTACTGAAAATATATGCTACAGGCCACCAGAGCTTAGGGCTCAGAGGCAGGACTTGAGTCTTAGGGGAGGGGTTTGAGACCCAGAGGAGTGGCCTGAAACCCAAACCCAGGGGGACTGAGCTCCTCCTATCTCAATTCTATGTCCTATAAAGCTGAAAGTATTTACCAATTGGTCCTTTACAGAAAAAGTTTGCTGACCCCTGCTCTAAGAGATTAAATGACTTGCCCAAAATTACAATTTGCAGGGCAAGGTTTTCAACTTGAATCCAGATCCTTTGACTATCTTAATAAGAACAGGCTCACTGACTAGATGTCTCTTTTCTTTGCAGGCCAAAAAAAGAGAGAGAGAGAGAGAGACAGCAATGTTTTTATGCTTTTGAACCATTATGGGGACTGTCAAGATTCTTAGCTTCAATTTCAATTGTAAAAAGCTTCAATTATGGAAGCATGGTAAGTGCAAAATCTGCAGATGCATCCTCTCGAGTGCAGCTGACATGAGCACCTCCTCCTCACCAGTAATCAGACAGCTCCACTCTTCTGTACCAAGCTACCATCAAAGCTGAAGTGTGCCACCTGCAGGATACTCATCTTTTCCTACAGCGCCATGATGTGGTTTATTCTTAGTCTGAACCCAGCCGTAATGTTTATCAAAAGTATTACACTCCTTGGTGCTCTTGTGAGGAAAATCAAAATAACGTATTATCAAATGGAGAAAAGAAATATCACCTTCACATCATATCTTGATAGTTTATTCTCCTTAAAAATTATTTTAAATGTTTACTGCTCTGCATACCATATATACAAAATGATTTGGAAACTCATTACCTCTTGTGGAAACTTTGGAAACTTACCTCTTGTGCTTCAAAACAAGTTTGTTAGACGGTAAGCTTACAAATGACCAGAAGACAGCCATTTATTCTCAACAGAAAGTGAGTTGCCCAGAAGCTTTACACAGAAGCAAGTTGGCCAATTTGGGCAGTTTCCCAAATATTACTGTGTTGGCCCGTGGTATCTATTTTTTTTCCCTGTATGAATTCTCACTTCCATGAATTCACTTCCATGTTCAAATACAAATATATGCACATATTCCAAAACCCAGCTAATTTTTAGAACACCCAAAACTCTGGAATAAGGCCCATTCTCCCTTCCCCATGTTAGTGCTGATAGCCAAGAATTGAACAAACTACTTCAGTGTCAGAAAATATGGTATGTCATTTCTTTCCCAAATATTACACAGAACACTAAGACCAATTATCCATTAGGCCTTCATGTGCTATGAATCTCATATCCATTATAATTAATGAATTTGTCAAGAAAAAAGGCAAAACACACATACAGTACAATTAGAAAATCTGTAAGAGATAGAGCTATAAGGCAGTTTATTTCATCATCATAATCATCATTACCACTAAAGGCCTATTGGAAATATTTCAGGCTTGAGTCTCTACTAATCTGTCAGAGAAATCTCTAACAAAGTGAAAATTAATCAAGATAGAGAGAAAGAGTAGGACAGAGAATGCTTTACCTGCCTTATTTGAAATTTGAACCAAGTCATGGAGCCCTCCTAATGCTATATAAAGCAGTTTGTAATTTATCCTGCCACTGCAGGTTTTATTTTTTAAGTATTTACTTTGAAATGATTTAAGATTTACAGCAGAATTGCAAAAATTTCCATGTACCCTTCACCCAGATTCCCCAAAAGTTAACATTTTACATTCTCTTTATCATTTTTTTGTATAGATAGGTATAGAGACAGATTAAATGGATAGATATAATTATGTTTTTGCACCACTTGAGAGTAAGTTAGAGACATGATGCTCCTATATCACTCAATTCTGCAGTGCATATTTCCTAAAATCAAGGACATTCTCTTATGTAACCACAGTACAATTATCAAAATCAGCAAATTAATTTTGATACAGTTAAATCAGGAAACTAACTTTGATTTATAGATCTTATTCAAATTTTGCCAATTATCTCACAAATACCCTTTATAAAAGAGAAAAAAACTGTCTGGTCCAAGATTTCATCTAGGAATACAAATTTCATTTAGTTTTTTTCTCTCTTTAGTTTCCTTTAGTCTAGAATCTCTGGCCTGATAACTTGGACACTTTTGAAGAGTCCAGGCCATTTATATTGAAGATTATCTCTCAATTTGTAGATTCCAACATTTCCTCCTGATTAGATTTACACTATGTGTTTCTGGCAGGAATACCACAGGGTGATGTTTGGCCCTTCGGTGTGTCATATCAGAGGTACATGTTATCTATTTGTATTAGTCAGTTTCTGTTGCTTAGAATAGAATACCTGAAACTGGGTAATTTATAAAGAAATAGAATTTATTTCTTACAGTTTCAGAGGCTAGGAAGTCCAAAGTCCAGGAAACACATCTGGTGAGGGACTTGTTGATGGAGACTTTCCTCAAAGACACAGGGCATCACATGGTGAGAATGGCAGGAGTAAGAGAGAGCTAACCTGCTCACTTGCTGTCCATATACAACCATCAGAACCACACTCATTACTCCATGAATGGATCTATCAATTCACAAGGACACAGTCCTCACAGTCTAATCACCTCTTAAAGGCCCCACCTTTCAATTACCATAATAGGATTTCACACCGTCATAACACTGACACAGTGGGGATTGTTTGTAATACATGAAACTTTGAGGGATGCATGTAACCCAAAGCACTATTTATTCAATTACAAGTGATGTTAACCTTGAACACTTGGTTAAAGTAGTATTTGCTACATTTCTCCACTGTACATTTTCTATATTTTCCCTTTGTCATTAATAAATATGTGGGAAGTTACATTGAGACTATGTAATATCCTTTCTCATCAAAGTTTCAACCAGTAATTGCATCATACACTGATAGTTCTTGCATGAAACAATTATTACTACAAATGTTGCCAAATAGTGATTTTTTTAATTTCATCATTCCTTCTACATTTATTACTGCATGAAGGAGATTTTTCCTTTTTGCCTATTTACTTATGTGTCTGTCTATGTCAGAATAGACTCATGAATTCTTATTTTATTCAGTGAATTATAAACTAGTACTATCATTGTTTATTTTGGTGCATAAACAGTTCCAGTTTTGGCAGTGAGAGCCCCAGTGCAAATTTTTGAGGTGGGCAGTAAGGTAATCTTAACTGTGTTTTACGGTGATAATTCTGGCAGCATTATTAAGGGTGCTTTAGCAACACAAGAGATGGGAGGTGGAGAAAACCATCAGAAACAAGGTATAGAAAGGACAGAATAAGTTGCAGTGACTCTGGGGAGGTAGAGACAATGGATTTGGAAACTGGGTATAGAGGTAAAAGAAAAAGAAGTTTTGGCCAGAGTACCTGGGAAGGTATTGGTACCACAGGCAGAAACAGAGAATATAGAAGCAGAGGCAAGGTAGCAAGTGAACACTTGTGGAACTCAAGTTGCCAAGTATGCATCCATGTGAAAATACTTAGCCCTTGAAATAGAAACCTGTAGCTCAGAAAAGAAATAGTTGTAAAGAAGTACATTTGGGAATTGTCAAAGAGGCTTTGGAAGTAAATGAGCCCAATTAGCAGGAGTGTAATGCCAAAACAGAAGAGAAGAGGGCCAATTTTAGGAAGTACCTATAATTGAAATGTAAGTGGTGGGCTGGCTGGTTAACGCAGCTGGTTAGATAACACCATTGTCAATAACACCATTGTCAACGGTTTGGATCCCCTTATCTGCCAGCTGCCAAAAAAAAGTCACTATAGAAAATAAGAATATCAAAAAGAGCTCTTTGATATGTTATCAAAACCTAGACAAAAGACAATTTCAAAAAGGAAGGAGTAGTAAATGGAGCCAAATTCTGAGGTTGAACAGAATGAAGGATGAGATGAAGCCATGAACTTGACAATCAGGAGGCCAGTGTAATGTTTAAGTGCACTATCTCCATTAAACAGCGTGGACAGAAACCAATTTACAGCTGAATAAGATGAGCTGAAGAAGTGATAACAGTGAATATAATCTACACTTCTAGAAAGTTTGGCAGTGAAAGGAAGATAGAGAATGCCTTTGGATGAAACAGAAGCAAGAGGATTTTTCTCAGAACAGAGGGCATAACTATTGCTTTAGGCTAAAGGACATAAAAGGCGACAAGATCAAGAATTCAAGAGTTACTGTTGGGAAGAAGAAAGTCTTACCCTACCTGAAATATGGGAGAATGGGTGGAAGTTTAGAGGAGTCTTGAAGTTAAGAAGAAAGCTGTCAAGGTAAGCTGATGTTCAGGCTAAATAACCCTGACGTTCTCAGTGGAGTCAGAGTAAAGACGGAAGAACGAATTCAGAGATATTTGAAGAGTGCAAATGATTTGAATAATGGCCATAAAGAGTGAAATATGCCAAGAATAATATGGTGGCATTCTGTATACAGCATGTTAATGATTGTTGAGCACATTAGCACCTCTAATCCTTTGTAGATTAGAGTATAGAATAGATATTTTGTGAGTGTGTTAGGCTCCTTCAAAAAGAAGATGCCAAGTCAGAATTAAACATGCAAGATATTTACTGGGGGTAAATGCCTGTGAAGAGTGGAAGGGAAGGAGTCACAGAAGGCAGGAGAGTCTTCAGACTGTGATTCAGGTCCAATCCCTGTGAAGGAGAAGGGGAAGTGTAAGGAAAATAGAGTAGTTTAGTCAGGCCCCCTTACCTCAGGTCCAGCTGGGTGTGGTGCAGCACATCATTTGTAAACAAGTTGTGTGGGATTAGAGTTAGTGCGCAAGCCTAATAGCAATAGGCTTGTTGCTGTTTTTGTGTGCTCTTCAGTGTGTGTGAAGCAGTGGCTCTGAACTGCTGGTCGGCAGAGCTCATGTATAGAAATAAAGCCTATTATTTCTTCACCCACGGCTCCAAGGACCTTTTCCTGTTACCCAGCTTGCAGACCTGTGTGTGAAGGGTTTGTGAATGGACTCGAGGGGTCTGTGAAACCTAGCCCGAACTTTACAGGAAGGAAGGAGAATTAGGTAGGAAGAGCCTGAGATTGCAGTGTAGTTCTAGGAAGTTTGGCCAAGCCAATGGGGAATCCTCAAGCCAAAGTCGCCTGCTCAGTGGAGGTTTCTGTCTTGCAAGAAAGGGCCAGCTTTCATACTCCTGCCATGGTGTCACTGGCTGGGAGCAGCCTGCGGGAAACATGGAGTGGGCCTGAGGATTGATTCAAAGGGAAGACAGCACAATTTTGCTTCACAGCAGGGGATTTGAGTGCCATATTTCCATGGCTGTCACAGTGCGCATGTAATGAATACGTATTTTGCAAGATCAGTTGCCCGGCAAAAGAAAATCACCTGAAAGAATACCTGGCAGAA
>NW_007736197.1:8362-16110 GCF_000696425.1 Galeopterus variegatus | reverse complement strand
CTATACAAAACCCAGGCAAATTGAGTTGTAGAAGTTCTGAGGACCATACATCACCAAATTTAAATAGGCAGGCAGAGAGCCAGGAAGGAAGTGAGGCATGCAAAGGTGCCTGAACAATGGTACTAATCTAATAGGAGTAAGAGTGCATATCAGTGGGATGACAGAACTGGGGTTCAGTAGATATCTTTGCTGCTTCCCTGGAAAGTTTAAGATTAAAAATCTGTCCTTTGCATTTCTAGGGTTTTCAGCAGTACTGAAATTAGGGTGAGATGAGTAAGGCAGGGTTGTGTAAGAGCAGGGTTGGATCCTGTCTTTGTTAAAGATGTTGATACTTTGTTCATCATGGATTTTTTTTTTTAGTACTGCATTAAAATATTTATCTAGATTTCTGAGGTTTTGGCACTCCCTTGAATATTGCACCTGAGGTAAGTGCCTCACTTGCCTCACCCTAGTGCCAGCCCTGTCTCAATTTTGAAATCATTTCTTTTTGATGTTGCACCATCCATGGGATGGCAAAAGACATTAAAGGGGAAAGAAAAAAAACAAAAAACAAAAAACACCACTGGAGATGTAAACACTTAGGGGGAGGAACAAGGATCTTTCTCTCTCTCTAACACACTTTATTTTTTAGAGCAGTTTTAAGTTCACAGCAAAATTGAGAGGAAGGTACAGAGATTTCCCACATACCTTCTGCCTCCACATGGGCATGGCCTTCCCCATTATCAACATCCCCACCAGAGTGGTACATTTGTTGCAATTAATAAACCTATGTTGACACATCATCACCACCCTAAATCCATAGTTTACATTAAGGTTCATTCTTAGTGTTATACATTCTATTGGTTTGGACAAATGAGTAATTGAGATTGGAGGTGCTCAGTTTCCCTGGGTTCATGTTACAGGACACACCTCTAGGTTTCAAGCCATTCCCCAAAGTTTCAGGCCCCTCCTCCAGGCCCTCCTGTGAAAGAAGGTTCCTATTGCTAATCAGACCTACTTTGGACACCGACATGGGGAAGATGAGATCACAAGGGTCCAGCTTAAGCAAATCCAGTGGCTGGGCATGCTCAGTAAAGAAGGGTTATATAACCCTGTTAGCTAAATGACTTTCCACTAGAGGTGCCAGAGAGCACTGAATATTCTTGAATTCGTTTGATACCTGTGATAGGATTTGACCAATGAACACGCTCTGAAAGGAGACCAAATAAGTATGTGCAAGACTATGTTACATAACTGGGAACCACCCCTTAATTGAATATTCAATTAGGTAGCAAAACTATAAAAGCCGAATCCCAGCAGAAGGCAGAGCTGTTGCTCACTCTCCTGGAGCAGCCAGCACTCTGCCTGTGGAGTGTGTATTTATTTCTTTTTGTATCAAACTTACTCTCAGCAAGCAGCTGCTCATTCTCTTAAGCCAGCCTGCATTCTGTACTGAACTGTATGTATTTCTTTCTTTTGTATTAAACTTGGTGTGGGCCCCGCTCAGTTTCTGGAGCTATGCCATACTCTCTCTGTGAAATCAGTATCGCTTATTCATTATATTAAACCTGTTCTCATTTTCTACTGTGACTCTGCTCTTGAATTCTTTCCTGTGGCAGAGTCAAGAACCTGGTAGGAGGACAGGGTGGGTTGAGGCCAATTATCAGGCCCTCCAGACCCCACCTCTGACATCATAATGACGTTTCTAACATTATAGTTGGATACAGAGTAGTATCATTGCCCTAAAAATCCTGTGTTCCACCTCATCTTTTTAATGCTTTCTCATTTTTCAAAGCTTCCCTGATCAAACTTTGGATAACTTTGTGCTCTACATTAATAAAAAAAAAAAAAGCCTTTTCCTGAAAGATAAATAAAAAGATTGACTAGAACCTCAGGGCCTAACTGGGGTTGGGTAAATTAAATTTCTAATGGTACCAAATAGAATAATTATGGAATTTTGCCAGAATGTTAAGGATTAGCAAGCCTTTTCCTGAAAGATAAATAAAAAGATTGACTAGAACCTCAGGGCCTAACTGGGGTTGGGTAAATTGAATTTCTAATGGTACCAAATAGAATAATTATGGAATTTTGCCAGAATGTTAAGGATTAGCAAGGGCCATGTAAAAGAACCTAGGTAACCTAGGATGTTGGTCACAGTCTCCATCAGTCCCACCTGCTTTGTTCTTCCAGAAAGCCCTTGCTAATCCTTAACGTAGGGCTAACCTCAAAAAAAATTTTTTTTTCTTTTCTTACTTACATGCTCCTGAAAAATTCTGGCCAAGATGTATACCAGTGCCTAGAAGGCACTACATAAGTATTTGTTGAATAAATGACAGCACATTCACTGAGATTTTACAAAAGACATCAAAGGCCATTTTGGAGGACAAACAGAAAACCAGAAGGTCAAAACCTTTTTCTTCCTGGCTTTCCCAGCAAAAGGAAACATCAGGTCATCTGCACTAATTTATCACTTCTGGTATGTGTCACTGTTACCTCCAAGTGTCCTGTTGCTTCTATTATAGACACAAGTTAATAGATGTCTCTTTGAAAACATTAATTGACAATCTAAGAACATAAAGTTCTGTGAATAAAATATTTAATTAAATAAGTGACACTTCCTTAGACTATTTCTATGAAAATAACTTCCTCTTAAATGGCTTCAACATAGACGGAAATAAAAATTAGACTTTGCTAATTCCCAGGTTTTCAGAATTAAAAGGTTGTCTAGATGAGAACATTAATAAAGGCAAGACTGTTAAAAAGAGAGCACTCCCGTTTTAACACAAAATGCATGTGAAAGATGTAAAGAGTTCAGCGGCAGGCCGCAACCTTCTGGGTCAGGAGAACAATCTCATTTCTGGTTATTTGTCATCATCCTTCAAGGTACGAGCAAAGGGAGGAGCCGAGAGACTTCCATTTTTAGTTCATGGGTTATGTCATTTTAGAATAAATTCAATTATTTTTCTAATTCAGTGTTGGGCTTTCAAAAGTATTGCTCTGAACTCAATTGTTCTGTTGTGGAATTTTTATGTGCTCAACAACTTTTGAGCAGTAAACATATAGAAAGTCCACAAGTGCTACCCATATGACCTTTCCCCCCTCTGTATGGGCCCTATGCAGAGAAACACTGGCTGTCCTATCAGTCCCTCCTCTGATCACTTCCCAGATATGGAATTTTATGTTTTTAACAAGTGGGTACAAAGCTCTTCATTTGGAAAGCATTTCATCTTTATTTATAAAATTCTCAAGTTTTTTAAGTAGACAGTTACAAGCCTTTTTAATAGGGAACACAGTTACATTGCTTTTGGTTATAAAACTAATATAACAAAATTCATACCTGTTTTTAAAATGCTTTCTCTTTCAAAAAGAAGTTCTTTTCTTGTTTATTTTTTCAAACAACACCTTTGCTTTGACGGCACAGATCAACCACAAAATTTTTTTTAAATAAATGCTATGTATGATTATGTGTAGTTGTTTTGACCTCTTAAAATGGCTTGTACTGTGAGTAAAAGAGTGTTTATGTCTGCCATATTTTTTTCATCTATTTGTGTTTGTTGAATTATTTCTGTCTTTGATCTGAGATATCTTTGCAGTAATATTTTGGAGGCCACTTGTCCATTTTATGAAAACAAGTTTAGTTAAACCTAGATGATACAATCTATAAAGCCATTCTTTTATGCATATAAATTGAATTTTTCAAATGCTGAAAATAAGCAAGCATGTGAGAACACCAGGTTGACATTCACTCCTCCCCCCAGCTAATCCTACACTGTCTTGCATATATTCTGTGCCAGACCTAATGTGACCAGCTAACAGAAAGATGAAATTAGAATGCCAGAGTCAATCTCTGTATTAAATAGTAGTGTACATATTTTTTTCACCCTTCCCCTGGGGATCCAGCTTCATTTTGGAGTCATTTGAGGATCCATCCCAGTGCTGCCAAGGAACTTTCAACTATGAGTCATTGCAGAATCATTTAGGTCCTTCGAATTCTTAAGAGTGAAGCAACATCAAGACAAAGAAACCTTCCTCTTCCTAATATTGATATCCTCTTACAACATAACTTTGACGTGTTATTTTGCTAACAGAGCCTCTGTTTCTTTATTCTGCCTAACTCTAAATACTCTTTCTATAGAGGAGTAGGTAGTAAAACTGTTGTACCACATTATCAGGGTCTAGCATTAGCGTGTGTTCCATATTATGCCATCACAGTGACGTGCAACTCTAAATACTCTTTCTATAGAGGAGTAGGTAGTAAAACTGTTCTACCACATTATCAGGGTCTAGCATTAGCGTGTGTTCCATATTATGCCATCACAGTGACGTGCTATTAATCTCTCTTTGTGATCTCATTGGATATTAGGTCCCACTTAGTCTGTGGCAGGCACAGAACCGAACTCCCGCCTGGAAGGCCCCCTCTAGCACTGACATTCCATGATTCTGTGAATCTGGATCCTNATACAAAGTAGTATCATTGCCCTAAAAATCCTGTGTTCCACCTCATCTTTTTAATGCTTTCTCATTTTTCAAAGCTTCCCTGATCAAACTTTGGATAACTTTGTGCTCTACATTAATAAAAAAAAAAAAAAAGCCTTTTCCTGAAAGATAAATAAAAAGATTGACTAGAACCTCAGGGCCTAACTGGGGTTGGGTAAATTAAATTTCTAATGGTACCAAATAGAATAATTATGGAATTTTGCCAGAATGTTAAGGATTAGCAAGGGCCATGTAAAAGAACCTAGGTAACCTAGGATGTTGGTCACAGTCTCCATCAGTCCCACCTGCTTTGTTCTTCCAGAAAGCCCTTGCTAATCCTTAACGTAGGGCTAACCTCAAAAAAAATTTTTTTTTCTTTTCTTACTTACATGCTCCTGAAAAATTCTGGCCAAGATGTATACCAGTGCCTAGAAGGCACTACATAAGTATTTGTTGAATAAATGACAGCACATTCACTGAGATTTTACAAAAGACATCAAAGGCCATTTTGGAGGACAAACAGAAAACCAGAAGGTCAAAACCTTTTTCTTCCTGGCTTTCCCAGCAAAAGGAAACATCAGGTCATCTGCACTAATTTATCACTTCTGGTATGTGTCACTGTTACCTCCAAGTGTCCTGTTGCTTCTATTATAGACACAAGTTAATAGATGTCTCTTTGAAAACATTAATTGACAATCTAAGAACATAAAGTTCTGTGAATAAAATATTTAATTAAATAAGTGACACTTCCTTAGACTATTTCTATGAAAATAACTTCCTCTTAAATGGCTTCAACATAGACGGAAATAAAAATTAGACTTTGCTAATTCCCAGGTTTTCAGAATTAAAAGGTTGTCTAGATGAGAACATTAATAAAGGCAAGACTGTTAAAAAGAGAGCACTCCCGTTTTAACACAAAATGCATGTGAAAGATGTAAAGAGTTCAGCGGCAGGCCGCAACCTTCTGGGTCAGGAGAACAATCTCATTTCTGGTTATTTGTCATCATCCTTCAAGGTACGAGCAAAGGGAGGAGCCGAGAGACTTCCATTTTTAGTTCATGGGTTATGTCATTTTAGAATAAATTCAATTATTTTTCTAATTCAGTGTTGGGCTTTCAAAAGTATTGCTCTGAACTCAATTGTTCTGTTGTGGAATTTTTATGTGCTCAACAACTTTTGAGCAGTAAACATATAGAAAGTCCACAAGTGCTACCCATATGACCTTTCCCCCCTCTGTATGGGCCCTATGCAGAGAAACACTGGCTGTCCTATCAGTCCCTCCTCTGATCACTTCCCAGATATGGAATTTTATGTTTTTAACAAGTGGGTACAAAGCTCTTCATTTGGAAAGCATTTCATCTTTATTTATAAAATTCTCAAGTTTTTTAAGTAGACAGTTACAAGCCTTTTTAATAGGGAACACAGTTACATTGCTTTTGGTTATAAAACTAATATAACAAAATTCATACCTGTTTTTAAAATGCTTTCTCTTTCAAAAAGAAGTTCTTTTCTTGTTTATTTTTTCAAACAACACCTTTGCTTTGACGGCACAGATCAACCACAAAATTTTTTTTAAATAAATGCTATGTATGATTATGTGTAGTTGTTTTGACCTCTTAAAATGGCTTGTACTGTGAGTAAAAGAGTGTTTATGTCTGCCATATTTTTTTCATCTATTTGTGTTTGTTGAATTATTTCTGTCTTTGATCTGAGATATCTTTGCAGTAATATTTTGGAGGCCACTTGTCCATTTTATGAAAACAAGTTTAGTTAAACCTAGATGATACAATCTATAAAGCCATTCTTTTATGCATATAAATTGAATTTTTCAAATGCTGAAAATAAGCAAGCATGTGAGAACACCAGGTTGACATTCACTCCTCCCCCCAGCTAATCCTACACTGTCTTGCATATATTCTGTGCCAGACCTAATGTGACCAGCTAACAGAAAGATGAAATTAGAATGCCAGAGTCAATCTCTGTATTAAATAGTAGTGTACATATTTTTTTCACCCTTCCCCTGGGGATCCAGCTTCATTTTGGAGTCATTTGAGGATCCATCCCAGTGCTGCCAAGGAACTTTCAACTATGAGTCATTGCAGAATCATTTAGGTCCTTCGAATTCTTAAGAGTGAAGCAACATCAAGACAAAGAAACCTTCCTCTTCCTAATATTGATATCCTCTTACAACATAACTTTGACGTGTTATTTTGCTAACAGAGCCTCTGTTTCTTTATTCTGCCTTACTCTAAATACTCTTTCTATAGAGGAGTAGGTAGTAAAACTGTTGTACCACATTATCAGGGTCTAGCATTAGCGTGTGTTCCATATTATGCCATCACAGTGACGTGCTATTAATCTCTCTTTGTGATCTCATTGGATATTAGGTCCCACTTAGTCTGTGGCAGGCACAGAACCGAACTCCCGCCTGGAAGGCCCCCTCTAGCACTGACATTCCATGATTCTGTGAATCTGGATCCTTGGTGAAAGCCTCCTGGATTCGTTGGCAGAGCCATTCCCGGGTGATTTGCACATGCCCGAGTTCTCACTTGCCCCCATGTGAACATGTCTCACTTCATCTTCAGTGGAACACAAGAGAGCTTCAAAAGATAAGACTGAAAAGGGATACTCGTGAGAATTAGAAATGATTCGCTACAGGGAACTAACAACAAAAAATGCTTCAAACTGTGCGGAAGTGAAGGAACAGTTCCTGTTGTGATGTACACAATGGACACAGCATGTGGGCAGCTATAAAAAAAATACTGGAGGAAAAAGTGTGTCTGCAAAAAACAACTAAAAAAAACCCCACGGAGCTCAAATTCCTCATGTGCAGAGTCTAACTACCACAGAAAAGTCTCAGATCAAGAGACTGAATCCGTAGCATAAACTTAAAGTTTGAATCCCAAAGGAAGTCTTTGCCAGGCCTCATCCACCTCATGGTGCCCACAAATGTCCTCTCAGCACAACCAAAGGTCCTCCTGCTTCTATCAACCCCCGAGAACTACATGGCCACAGAAGTTGAGCAAGGTTACCATGTCCGTTCCAAAAGCATTTAATTCCATAAGACTGGATGAGGTAGATGAGCAATGCAGACTCAGTCCCCAATTAAAATAAGGTGTTTATTTCTAAACTAGTGTTTTAACACAGCTCAAAGTAACTTATGGCTGGTTATACATATACATGATTAATAAATCGTATTAAATCATCATCATATTTTTAAACATACTTTGAAAATATTAAATATTTTTAAAATATTAAATCATCACCATATTACTTTTTAAATATAGCATCTT
>NW_007736197.1:6292-7779 GCF_000696425.1 Galeopterus variegatus | reverse complement strand
AATATTAAATATTTTTAAAATATTAAATCATCACCATATTACTTTTTAAATATAGCATCTTTAAGCAAGATTACTCTGAATTGAACAAAGATTGAAAATAGAAGTATAAACCCCCTCTAATCATCATTTAATATTATGTATGGCAAAAAGGGATTATTTTACATAAGGATCACATTCCTCTGGGGGAGAAAGAATTTTTAAAAAATCATATTTAACAGATAGATAGATCTATCTGAATAGTGACCCTGAACCCCTCTTTGATATTGAAGAAAGAACTGTCCCTCATTGGGTTCATAATGAGAACTTTATTGTACTCAATCTGTTTCATAATCATTATTTCTAGATTATAACATCCTAGAGGGCAATGACTGCACATTTTTTTCAGTGATTTAAAGAAATTCCCCAGCTGGTATAGCATTAAATAAGCAGGGAAATTTTGTATTGCTAAAGATACTTTCAGCTGGAATTAACAGAGAATTCATCTCAACGTGCCCAAGCACTCAAGATATATGTTATTTTACATAACAAGTAGTCCAGAGTTATGGGAAGTTATCAAGTGGCCCCACTGAATTGTCAAAGAACCGAGTTATTTCCATCTTCCCATTATACTACCCTCAGAATGTCAGCATTTGCTAGAGGCCAGCTCCTGTCACAGCTACTTGTGCTGCATTCTGTTGGCCAGAGCAAGTCACAAGTCCAGCCCAACTGCAAGGTGTGGGGAAATAAAATTCACTTCTTGTTGAGCATAGCAGCAAAGTCAGGTTGCAAGGATCATGGATTTAGGGAAGGGAATAGTTGGGCCGTTTCTGCACACCAATCTACCGCAGCGGTGACTCTGCTCCTTTCAGTTCACCACTCTGCTATTTTTAGAGTGTGAACCTTGTCCTCTCCGTCCAAGACAGCAGACACTACATCCACATTCCAGGCTGCAGACTGACAACAGGAATAGAGAAGATAGGTGAATGGCATGCCAGCTGTCTTTCAAGAAACATCCTCAAAAGCTCCTAATGGGGCTGGCTGGTTAGCTCAGTTGGTTGGAGCACAGCCTTATAACCCCAAGGTCACGGATTTCGATCTCCATACTGGTCAAGTGCCAAAGGAAAAAAAGCTCCTAAATCACTCCTGAGAAATGCAGTCTTCATTCTGGATGGCCAAGGACATTGAAAAAATATTCTGTTCGTATGCAAGAGGGGGATAGGTGTTATTGTTGAAGGACGACTGTCAGTCTGCCACAACATGCCAAAGCAAGGAAGAAGGGGAGGGGGTAGATATGGATAGCCCAACCAACAGTATCTGATACAATTTTATCTGGTAAATGTTTTTAATTTATAAAAATCCTTTGAATAGAAGTTTGTTTCTTAAACTACCACCATGATTAGGGGGAAAAAATCCACATTAATTTTATGACTTCTATTTTTCTTTCTCTAAGAGGTGGGAGCTGCCTTGCACAAAAAGGTATAATAAAGAATCCCTTTCTACTCTGTTCC
>NW_007736197.1:4232-5149 GCF_000696425.1 Galeopterus variegatus | reverse complement strand
CACCTGAAAACCCTCTCACTGACTCTGTCCCTTCAAGCCTGTTCTTGAAGATCCAAAGTTATAAACAGAAGCATCTGATTGGCCACTTTTAGGTCAGACGCCCACACTCTGGTTGCCAGGAAATGAGGAGAGAAATATCTACCCCTCCCTCAGTTTTTATAAAAAGAATTTAAGCTGTTTCCACCTGCCTTTAGATTCCGAACGATGTTAACATGCTGGTCAGCCAAAACAATACCCACTGCAGAGGCCATGGGTTGGTGCTAGAGAGGATCAAGATCACATAACTTAGTTGTACAGCATGTTGGGGCAACCTAGTGGAGTATCAGTGAGCTAACATGGGGCGGGGAAAATGAAATTCATTTTATGTGTATTTGAATATATGCTAATTATCAGAATTCCATGGGGAATACATGAATCAGCTCAAATGATTTAAATATTTTATCTTTCAATTTTGGAAACAAACATTTAAATGAACAATGCCAACATAATAATGTATATTCTACTGGAATATAGCATCTTTACATTTGGACATTGCAGGTAATGTTAAGGTGGGGTGGGGGAAATTTTAAGTTGAGGGCCACTCACCAATAGAAAATGTTAAGCATGAGACTGAAATGGAAATTTTAAGACAGTCAAGAAATCAAAAAATGTTCACCCTTGTATATACCCTTTTCAGGAAGCTACTAGGAAATATTGGAAATAAAGGAAATAAACCAAGAAAGAGAAAGGCATGGGAACCAGGAAACAATGTAACCAACGTAGGAGAGCACTGAGGAACTCTTAGGATGCAGGTAAAAGAAGATCCCAGGTCATAGTTGTGTGACAGACCTAGACAGCTACTAGCTCATAATGGGGTAGGAGGATGGAGGACTCCAGGACTGAGGACTGCAGAGTGGGGAAAAAAAAAAAAAAAAAAA
>NW_007736197.1:1206-1949 GCF_000696425.1 Galeopterus variegatus | reverse complement strand
ATTTATTTATTTATTTATTTTATTTTATCTTATTTTATTTTTAAAAGATGACCGGTAAGGGGATCTCAACCCTTGGCTTGGTGTTGTCAGCACCATGCTCAGCCAGTGAGCTAACCGACCGTCCCTATATAGGATCCAAACCCGTGGCCTTGGTGTTATCAGCACCACACTCTCCCGAGTGAGCCACAGGCTGGCCCTGAACGACCTAACTTTTAAAGCTATGTGTCTGTACCTCTTTAAAAATAAAAATTAAATTAAAATATTAACATTCAAATAAAATAACTCTTTAAAAGAAAGAAATAGAAAGCAGAGGAACTAGTCTGGAAAAGATACACCTTGCATGCACCATTGACAGACCCTTTCTGGGCTGAATAGCCAGAGCGTTTGGAGGGAGCAGAAGGCAAGATTGAAATCAGGTACGAGCTTCCCAACCGCTGTCCAAAGCATCCATTAAAGATAATTACAAATATGCCCCCGGAACACCAATTACCTAATATTACAAACTTTTCAGCTACTTATAAGCTAAATTTCTCCCTTTGAAAAGATGAGAGCCACTACACTCCTCAAGCCTTCTCAGTGCTTTTTTTACTCCTGCCTGGAACAAGGAAGTTGACGCTGAAGCTGCCATTTTTCCAACACATCTTTGGACTTTAGCCAGTCCTTTTCCTTTTGGCCTCTGTTGGCAGATAATTTTATCATGACGTGTTTTTTTTTTTTTTTTTTTTTTTTTTTTTTTTTTTTTT
>NW_007736197.1:0-206 GCF_000696425.1 Galeopterus variegatus | reverse complement strand
TGTGGGATCCGAACCCTCCGCGGGAGCGCCGCCGTGCTCTCAAGCGGCGCACTGTAGCAGTGCGCCACCGGGCCGGCCCCATGACGTGTTATTAAGTATATTTATTTAAGGTGTTATTAAATATATTTACTTAAGTGTTATTAAGTCTATTTAATAACTGATATGGCATACACTTTGATCAACAGGAAGGGACCCAAGCCATAACA
>NW_007736196.1:67086-67555 GCF_000696425.1 Galeopterus variegatus | reverse complement strand
GAATATTTATAGCAGCTGTATTTGTAATTGCCCAAAACTGGAAATGATCCAAATGTTCTTGAATTGGGAAAAAGATAAACTGTGATCCATCTATACAACAGAATACTACTCAGCAATAAAAATTTGGGGTCTCTTGATATATGAAAAATATGGATGAATCTCAAATGCAATATGTTAAGTTAAGGAAGTCAGACTCAAAAGGCTACACACAATATGACCCCACTTACAGTGCATTCTGGAAAAGGCAGAACTATAGTGACAGAAAATACATCAATGGTTGACAGAGGTTAAAGGTGGGGGGATGGTTTGAAGGACAGGAGGGAATTGGGAGTGGGGGAGGCGGGCGGAGGTGATGGAAATGTTCTGCATTTTGATCATAGTAATAGTTACTTGCCCCTATATATTTGTCAAAATTCATAGACTTATACACCAAAAAGAGTGAATTTTACTGTATTTAAATTTTAAAATA
>NW_007736196.1:64669-67076 GCF_000696425.1 Galeopterus variegatus | reverse complement strand
CAGTTTGTTTCCAATTTTGGCAGGGGGTGAAAGAAAGCAAGATGCAGAGCAGCATTCAGAGTGTGTGACTCAGTTAAAAAGAAGCCACATCCATCTCTTACATGCATAAAATTCTCCTGAAACAGATCACAGATCACAAGCAACAGAGTTTGCCTCTGAGGAGGAAGACGGGGTGGGTTTTCATTTTCACTCTATGCTCTTTAGCAGTGTTTGAATTTTTTGCTACACGCACTTACCATTGTTTCACTTTTAAAAAAGAGAGAGAGAGAGAGAGAAGAAAACCCTAATGTTCTGTTTGCTTATCTGTTTAAAAAGAACAAGAAACCCAGCTCCTGCCTGCAGAGCTCATAGTTACTAGATTTGGGTTTTGAACTGCCAAACATTTGTTTTTTTGGAAATTTGCTCCACCCCCGGCTTCTCTGAAACCCCCTCCTCTTGGACCATGCCTTCCTGGTTTCTGCCAATGGATGTCCTTCTGCTGGTCATCTTTAAACACTGGTGCCCTCCAGAGCCTGGGGAGGGCCACCCAAGGTTCTAGCCATCAACTGTATAGTTCCAACCACCCCTTAACTCCAGGTTCAGCCTCTTCCCAAAGCTACTGACTCACACACGCGACGGCTCGCTACCTCCACAACCCTTCACCCAAACCCACTCCTGCTCACAAAGTCCTTTCTGCTGCTAACTTCACCCAAGATCCACCCAGCTCCTACCCAGACACCTGGGAATTCCCAGACCATCCCTCCCCCTCATCCCCAGCTCTAACTGGTCTCTAAATCCTGTGTATTCCACCTTCTAAATGTCTCTGGAGTCTTTCTCTCTTCCTCCTTCTACTTTGTTAATCAGACATTGCAACAGACCAGGAAAAAGATCATTAGAGCCAAAAATATAGGGGTACCCACTTTCCAGGACGGCCCCCACCTATCCATTCTCCAACTCAGCCTGAAGGATTGAGACCATACTGCAGTCATGTAAAATCCTTCCAGGCTCTGGCAGCCACCGGGATAAAGTGCATGCTCCTGCCTGGAACACCAGACCCTCTGTGGTCTGTCCCTCTGGGACCATCTCCTTCCCCATCCTTCCACCCCATGCCATAGTCTCTAACAACAGTCTGATCATAGCTCTAGCCATTTGATGGCTTTTGTACAAGCTGCCCCCAGCGTCACGATGCGCTTCCACTCCACCGCATGTCTGCCTGGCCAGTGTTTAAGCAGCCTTCCATGTCCACTCAAGCCCTCCTCTGTGAAATGTCCCTGCCCATCCTTCTCCAGGCTAAGCCAGTCACTCCCTCCTCAGTGTACAGCACATGTACTTTCATGATCGCTTTCACCACTGTGTCCAACAACCTCCTCCTATTCGTCCAAGTATTGAATGGTGAGCCCTCCGCCCCCACCCTCGCCTCAGCAAGGCTGAGACTACATCACTTCCATCCTAGCATCCCTAGTGGCCACCTCGAAACCCACAAGTGTTGGTGGGATGGACTGTATGATTCCATTCAAGTTTGCCCTCCAAGGCCGCTGGGGGTTCTATAAGCCAATCCATCCAGTTTATGCCTCCATCTGTCACCAAAATGGTACTTGCAGTGCTGGTCCCCAGGAATCATGTTGAACTTCAAAGCAGAGTTACCAAACTCATTCAACAGCCCATTTCAAGCCCACGTCCTTCAGAAATAGTTATCTTCATGGATCAATATTCACCTCCGTTAAAGTTTCTCAGCAAAGCCAGCCTGGATTCTCCCTTTTTAGGAGTGCACACTCATTCCAAAAGTGAAATAAAATGTAACTTGTTCATTTCATTAAAGATCAAAGAGTTGGCTGGGATCATCCAATCATTTGACCAATGGAAAGAGGAAAGCCAATAGTGACCCAGCAATCCTAAATGGTGATTTGGGAGAAGTCACCATTCCACGAGGAAGGGAAGAAATGCCAGGCCCAACAATGAGCTATCAAACTAGCCAAAAAACAACCGTCATAAAAGCCAGTGTTAGCAAGGATTTGGGGAAAATGCACCATAAATTTGTCCCATCCTTTCAGAGTGAATTGGTAATATGGTTCAAGAGCCATAAAAATATCCAGACACTCTGACCCAGAGACTGGTTCCTGAGACATTTGCATGTATACTCCTTTTTAAAAAAAAATCATTTCAGGGCCGAGCCCGTGGCGCACTCGGGAGAGTGTGGCGCTGGGAGCGCAGCAGTGCTCCTGCCGTGGGTTTGGATTCTATATAGGGATGGCCAGTGCGCTCATTGCCTGAGCGCGATGCGGACGACACCAAGCCAGGGGTTGCAATCCCCTTACTAGTCACAAAAAAGACAAAAAAAAAAAAAATCATTTCATTAGCATAAAGGTTTTTCCTGAAGGAAAAAAACTGAAAGCCACGAAACAATGGAAAGAAGGTGAAAATTATGACA
>NW_007736196.1:61420-64527 GCF_000696425.1 Galeopterus variegatus | reverse complement strand
AGTCTGATCATAGCTCTAGCCATTTGATGGCTTTTGTACAAGCTGCCCCCAGCGTCACGATGCGCTTCCACTCCACCGCATGTCTGCCTGGCCAGTGTTTAAGCAGCCTTCCATGTCCACTCAAGCCCTCCTCTGTGAAATGTCCCTGCCCATCCTTCTCCAGGCTAAGCCAGTCACTCCCTCCTCAGTGTACAGCACATATACTTTCATGATTGCTTTCACCACTGTGCTCCTGCCGTGGGTTTGGATCCTATATAGGGATGGCCAGTGCGTTCATTGCCTGAGCGCGATGCGGATGACACCAAGCCAGGGGTTGCAATCCCCTTACTGGTCACAAAAAAGACAAAAAAAAAAAAAAATCATTTCATTAGCATAAAGGTGTTTCCTGAAGGAAAAAAACTGAAAGCCACGAAACAATGGAAAGAAGGTGAAAATTATGACACATCCAAGTGATGGAATATTTTATGGCCTAAGACTCCATAAAAATGCTACTAAGAAGGATATGTAACAATGTGAAGCCCTTAATGCCACTGAACTGTACACTCGAAAATATTAAAATGGTAAATTTTATGTTATATATATTTTACCATGATAAAAAATACTACTGCAAAGAAAAGTTAAACAAAAATGCATCTATGCTCAAATTATCCACATACATATGTATGTACATGTATATTGCAAAGCAAGAAAAGGCCTCAGAAAATATAGAGTTGGTATATAGATAAAGAGGAATGGGTATATTTTTCATGAAATGATTTTTTTCTGTAGCATTTAAAGTTCATTATGAAAAGGACTGATCACTTTATCATTTTACACAGTCTTCTGCAAGATCACATCTTGGTGGTGAAGCTCCAATACTAATACTGTGTTTTGCCAGCAGGTAAGTAATATTTTAACCTCTTAAATCTCCACCACAAAGTAAATGGCCAGAAATGAAGAAGTCACTCACCAAAGCCTGAGGGCCCATGCCCAGCTTGGCCAGCCTGGGAAACACACCAAGAACTGGGCCATTCCCTCTGGCCTATGCAGGAGGCAGCTACATCCTCCTGGGTGCTTTATCGAGGCCTGACAAACATGCATGCTGCTTGTGGTAAAAGTTGAAAACATCCCTGCCCTACCCAGGCTTCTGCCTACCCCTCCACCCTACCAGGCCTCAAGGGGAAGAGGGGGTGGCCTCAGACACTGGCCCTCTCCATGGGGGCTGCTGACTTACGCAAAAGTAAAAAGCATTTCCCGGTTCTATTACAAATATCCCACAGCATCTCATCGGTCTGGAGAACATAACAGGAAATGAGACTACCACAGGATTTTAGGCTCTCTTAGGCACTTTATATTTGGGGATCTCAGATCCATTTGAGAATTTACTGCAAGCTAAGGGATATTCTCCCCAGTAAAACGCACCAGGAGAACACCATGCAAAGATAAAAGCAGAGATCGGGGTGATGCATCTTTAAGCCAAGGAACGCCAAAGATTGCCCGCAAGCCACCAGAAGCTGGAGAAAGGCCTGGAACAGATTCTCTATCACAGCCCCCAGAAGAAGTCACCCTGTCAACACCTTTACCTCGGATTTTCAGCCTCCAGAAGTGTGAGAGGATACATTTCTCTTGTTTAAGCCGCCCAGTCTGTGGTACTTTGTTAAGGCAGCTGGAGCAGACTAACACAGCAGCCATGGACGACCATGATTTAGAAAAGGACACACATAATTCCCTTATTGTTAAACAGTAGAAGAATGCTCAACTTAGAATCAGGACTGGAACCAAGGCCTCCCTCGCCACTTCACTGCGGGTGGGCAACCTTCCCTCTTCTGGACCTCAGTGCTCACCTGTCAGAGGCAGGAAGTAAATCACCTCCCAGGGCAAGTATGAACAATTAATCTTCCCAAGCCTCTCACCCAAGCTCTGAATTCATAGCCAGTTGCCTCCCTGACCACTCAAACCTAACATATACAAAACAGAATTCTTAATTTTTCCCATCCAACCCTGTCTCTTCCCTCTTCTTCCTTCTTGGCATGTAGCACCCCCATTCATCCAATGGCACAGACCAAACCCCAGGGCTCGTGCTCCATGCCCCTCTCTCCCTCACCCCTACATCCAACCCACCAGCAAGACCTGGAACATCACCACCAAAACAAATGGCCCAACCTGCCCCTGTTGCTCCATCGCCACTCCCCCTCCTGGAGCAAGTCCCATCATCTCAGGCTTTGACACCTGCTGCAGCCTCCACACTGGTTTCCCTGCTTCTGTTCTCTGGCTTGGGCACCTCCCTACCGGGGTCTCCAGCTGCCTTCTGGACGTCTCTACACAGGTGGCCCACAGACAGTGAAGAGTTCATACTTACCCGGTCCCCCATGAGCTGCTTCCTCCTGGGTCCTCTTTGTCTCCCAGACCAGAAACCAGGCATCACCCCTGGCCTCCAACTCTCTCTCCAAATCCTTGCCATTACTAAGCCCTCCCAGCCTACATCCTGGCCATCTTCAGCTCATCATCAACCCTCTATTCCAGAGTTTCTCAATCTTGGCACTTGGGAGATTTGGGAGCCTGATAATCCCTTGTTGCAGGGGGCTGTCTTTTACATTGTAGGATGTTTAGCAACATCCCTGACCTCTACCCACTAGAAGACAACTAGATGACAAAACCCGCCCCCAATGTAACAACCAAAAATGTCTCCAGCCAAATGTCACTGCCAAATGTCCCCAGCTGAGAACCACAGCTCTATTCTCACTCTGCTGCCTCAGCTGAGGTCTGGCCTGGACCCTGCCTCAGGCTGCCTCATGCACTCCCTGCCTCCAGTCATGCCTAGAATACATGTCCTGTGAGACCTAGTAATCTGGATAATTCGTGAACAAACCGAGTTAAGCAACTCCAATTCTAATTAATTTATGGTTTGAGATGGGAAGGGACGTGTGGTCACCTGCCTGATTCTCTCTCTTCAAACATGCAGGAAACAGAAGCATCTCCTCCTCCCCACTCCCCGGTTCTCTCTTTATGTGCCTGGGGACTGGAATTCCTCCACCACAAGTAGTCTCCTGGACAGTGACTTCATGAGTAACCAAAGAAAGGTGAGTTAAGGCCACGTGCCCATTTTCACCTATCAACTGAAGTGGGGG
>NW_007736196.1:59797-60309 GCF_000696425.1 Galeopterus variegatus | reverse complement strand
GGTCATAATTTAAAAAAAAAAAAAGACAGTAATTCCACTTCTGAAAGACCATCCTAAATAAGCAATACTACATACAGAAAAAAAAATCTATGGACAAATAAATATGTTAGTATGGCATATTTTTTAATATTAAAAAAAAACACTGGAAACAAAATTGTCCAATCTTGAGGGAAAAAACTTTAGTAAATCTTCTCAACAGAACATTATGCAGTCACTTAAAGTGAGGTCTATGAAGTGTATATAATAAATGAAAAATGCAAAATATAAAATTGCATCTGTAAAGTGACTTAAAAAATACAACACTTGAGAAGGAAATAGGTAGAGGGCACTACAGAGAATTTTTATTTCTTCTTTCTAGTTTTGAACTTTTCAAACTTTCTTTAGTAGGCATATATTACTTTAAAATGTTTTTTGTTTTGTTTTTTTTTCCTTTTTTTTTTTGTCTTTTTTTTTTTTTCGTGTCCGGCAACGGGATCGCAACCCTCAGTGCTGCGCCCGCACCTCGCTCAGCC
>NW_007736196.1:57677-59787 GCF_000696425.1 Galeopterus variegatus | reverse complement strand
GGGATCGCAACCCTCAGTGCTGCGCCCGCACCTCGCTCAGCCAGTGAGCGGGAACCGGTCTGTATGTGGGATCCGAACCCTCGGCAGGAGCACCGCCGCACTCCCAAGCGGCGCAGTGTAGCAGTGCGCAACCGGGCCGGCCCTTAAAATGTTTTTTAATGGGTTGTTTTAAAGGGAAGAAATAAATTCATTCCTTTGGTTAGGTCTATGTGATCACAGGAGGAACCTATCAAAAGGATAAACACCAGTGGATGGGGACCCAGTGGCTCATAGGTGCTTACAAGCAGACCTTAGCCTGAACTGGACTCCCCATGACAGACTGGGACAAGGGACAGTTAAGCTGTGATAAAAGGACCAAGAAGAGAAACCTTAGGTGATACCCAGAGGGAGTGTGGGGTAGGGAGCCAGAATGAGCCAACCAGCAAGGGGAGGGAGCAAGATGGGGTAATCACAGATCTCATGTCCACCTCCAGCTTCCCGGCCATGCCTTCCACAAGAAGAATCCAGAAGCGGGAAGCCAGGAAGGGGGTTGGGAGGTGCCATTCACAGAGAAATGGCAGGGGAGAGATGAGATGGGGAGGTTCTCTCCTCAAAAAAAATCAAAGAGTTGGAGCAGGCATGTACTTATGCCACCACGCAAGTCTGAGGGGCAATTTCCTCTACCAGTGGCTACTAAGTCTCAGAGATGCAGGTTAATGTGGAATCCAACCTCAAATGTCCCACATCACCTTAACCATGGGAGCTATATTTTATCTCAAGTGCAGACAGCGTTTTTAACTAGACCTACCTCTGTCCCCCAAGTAGAAAACTGTCAGTGAGCCCAACAAGCTACAGTCAGCTGGACCTGAAAACCTGAAACACCTTCCGTGAGAACTCTGAAGACCCTGAACCCCCTGGAAATAGGAGGGGAAATTCTGTGGCTCGGAAGACCATGCCTGAGGATGAATCCTGGGAGACCATGCAAGCCACGGTCAGCCCCAAATCAGCTTCTCTCTCATGCTCCTGCAAAAATCTGCAGGACAGCATTCTCTTGGGCATCCAACCTTCTTTTGAAAGTGGCAGGGTGGATGGAAGGTTTTACTGGCTGCTGCTCTACCCCAGCACACCTGCCAAAGGAAAAACCAGGTCGTGGAGGCCACTGACCTTCTCCAGCTTTTCAAAATGCTCCCGGAGGAACTTCATGGGGCGGTCCGGCTTGGAGATGCAGAGGTGCACGATGCAGTCTTTGAGAACCTGCTGAATGCTGTGCTTCTGAACGTACAGCTCACATGCCTTCAGACTCTCATCCTCCTCCGAGTGGCAGGAGGATGGAGAAGCCATGGTGAGGGCGTCTTCTTCCTTCCTGTGAGGATAAGACGAATCACACAGGCCTTAGCATGAGCTAAAAGAAGCCCTGGGCTGCACTCCTGTGTTTTACAAACATACACACGACATATAATAAGGTTTATCGTCTGTGGTCCAACACAATGAACGGTGTAACACAGAAGAAAGTAATTGATTTTGCGTTTGTCAAAGAGCTTTCATTTTTGCAGGGCCGGATGAGTTGCGAAATATGTCATTACACCTGCAAAAGCCTTACCTCTCAACAGATCTTCGCAGGGATGGGGGAGGCTCAGACAGAATTTGAGTGTGGTTGAGAAAACCCTTTCTGTATCTCTCAGAAATCTGAAGTGGGAGAAGTGGGGGGCCCAGGGTCCTGAGTGGATAGATGGTCTCGCTTTTCTCCACCACCCCGCCTTTTTTTAAGGACACTTGTGTGAAATGTAAATGTTGTCACAACCCGCGGCCCAGCTGGAGGAGTCCTCCAGGAAATCTCAGGGGAGGAGGAGAGGGGAGATGTTTTACAGGGTTGGGGTGGCCTGCTTCACAGGAAAAGAAAGAAAAGAAGGGAAACGGAAACCCAGCTGGGGGCTTCCAGAAGGATGGGACGTGGAGAACAATGGAAGCGGCCGGCGCGTTCTCCGCACAGCGGGGTGCGCCCCGGCGGGGGATTATGTCACAATGACCAGGTCACCGCATCGGGCCCCGCCTGGGCGCAGCACACTGGGGCCGCCAGGCCTAGAGGCCCCCGGGGTTATCAGGCCTCCAGGAAAGCGCCCCCCGCCCCGAA
>NW_007736196.1:49856-56957 GCF_000696425.1 Galeopterus variegatus | reverse complement strand
GCTGCACCCCCCACTGTCTGTCGGGTACCAGGGCCTGCCCTCTCATCTTCCCACATACAGACCTCCCCTCAGACTTCCCTCATCCCTGGCCGACTCTCCCCCTCCCCGGTCCCTCTGCCGGCTCTCTCTGAACCCGCGACACGCCTGGACAGACCCACAGATCCACGCGCAGCACGGCAGGACACCCCCACCGCCACCCGTCCCCTCTCACCCCCTCCGCTCAGACCCTGCTGTCATGTACCCGGCTGGTTGCATCCCCACTCTGGGCACCCCCATCATGCACTGTTGGAGCTGCTCACATCCTAGGGGTGAGATCCATGTGTCTACACCACACCTTGCTACCCAAAGGGCACGCCCATTCTCCCCGGTCTCTGATTCTGGCCAGAAGTGGGTGGCCAGGTGGGCCCAGACCTGATTTCCTTTTCTCGGTTAAGGGCACCAGCTTCACCCAGATGCCCCCGTGGGAAACCACAGGGTCTTTCTAAATTCTCACCATCCCCCAGGGATCTAGGAGGTCCCTGAAGCCTGAAGGAGCCCCTCTGTGACTTCCTAATCCACAAGCCCAGGCCTGCGGGAAAGAGAATTACCCTTATTTTTCTATTGTCCAACATCATGTTAGACATCACGCCCATTCTGCTTGGGTGGTGGCAGAAACTTCATCTCCCTTTCCCAGAGTGCTCTAAATATCAGGAGAGGGGGCAGGGAGCTTGGGCGTTGAAGAAGACATCTCCCATCTACACTCACCTGTCCACACTCACTTGTCTGCTGCTCACCTGTCCAGCTCACGTCCCACGCTCAGCTGTCCTATGCTCACCTGTCCCCTGCTCATCTGTCCACATTCACCTGACCCCTGCTCACCTGTGCACACTCACCTGTCCCCCACTCACTTGTCCAGCTCCCCATCCCCCTTTCAACTGTCCACATTCACTTCTCCCTCTTCACCTGTTCCCCACTCACCTGTTCATGTTCACCTGTTCCTACTCATCTCTCCCCCATGCACCTATTGCCCACCTGTTGTCCTATGCTCACCTATCCCCCGCTCACCTGTCCCATACTCACCTGTTCCTCACTCACCTGTCCACACTCACCTGTCCATGCAGGTACTCCCCAGGTCTCCAGCCTTGCAGGGAACTCTCAGGTTCCCCAGCAGGGCTTCTTCCTACCAGTGTGAAGGTAAACTGAACCGGCTGCACTCAGGGGGTTCAAACAAGAAGTTCTTTCTGCCTCCTCAGCCCTGGCCCTCAGTGTGTCTCCCTGGCCCCTGTCCTCACCACATGCAGATTCATACTTGTCCTGGACATGCCACCTGGAATACAGACTTTTTCAGGACTTTAAATCTAGTCTCACCTGAATCAAAACTTCCATCCCACAAATGACTTAAACCTTTGGTCATCTCTCATCTCAGACCTCCCTGGAACTGCTGCAGACCAGCAGCAGGATCACCTGCCTTCCACCATACTCTGCACTTCCCCCTCCTCTACTCCTCGTCCTCCAGCTACTTCTGGCTCCTCCAAGGTAGCCTGGAATAACCACAAAAAAAAAAGAGCCAGGTTCCACCCAACAGAGGTGGTGTTCTGGCTTTGGGGACAAATGCTTCAGGTTTGGCTATTTCTCTCTTGGGGTTCTCTGATGATCCCCTACAGGGACTTCCTCCTGCATTGCTCCCTGGGAGGGAAATGCAGGAAGACTCTCTCCAGCCCTCTGATCCTGAGGCACCTACATGCACACCCCTCTTTCTGCTGGGATGCTTCATCCTGGCAGAGAACTCTTTGGACAGTGTCCTTGTGAGACAATGACCTCCCAGGTTCAGGAGACTGGCATTCAGCAAGATGCACCTAGTCCACCGGAAACTTGGCCCCTCAGCCTTGCTCAGCTGTGGCTTCTACTGAGCCCCTCTCCTCACACCACTGTGACAGCAGCTCCACCAGCCTCTCACCTTCAGAATTTTCCAGGTCTTTTCAACTCAGGTACCTATTTCAGTGGCCTCCACCCTCCAGGGGCCATTGGTGAGCCCCTCCTAAAAACTCCCTCCCCAGACTCCCTCTTATAGCAGTGCAGGGCATGGCTCCCGCTGCCCCAGCCTGCAGACAAGCCTCCACACTACTCCAAGGCACTCTCTTGTGCCCCTTAGGTGGCTTGACAGAGGGAGGAGGGTTGGATGAGCACAGATCAGTCAAGGAGGCTAACTGGACAATCAATGGCCAGTGCCCTTAATTGAAGATGGCAAGAATGTTCCTCACTGAGCTCAAATATGTGGACCATCAACAGGTAGGTGGCCTTCTGCTGGACAGTGACAAATTCTGGCTTTTATAGAGTATCTAAACTGTTACATCTTTCCAGTGAAAACATGCAGCTGGTATGATTTAATTATACATTCAAAAGTCCCAGTAAATTATCCTTGTCTGAGAATGGCCCCTCTGCTCATAGGGAAAGATTCACCCTATGTGCTTAGCCCTATTATTTTCTCCAGCAGGGATATTCAATTTCCTAGCTCTGTGTGTTCTTACTTCACCCCTAGAACCTGACTATAGAGTCATCAAATGACCCAATATACTCAGAGTGACCAAGCCTTGCAAAGATCCAACCTCAAAGCCACATTCTTTTCCCAACCACCACCCACCCCCAAGCTCTTTGCTCCGCCAACTCCTAATCATCCTCCAAGGTTCAACTTAAATGTTACTTCTGCAGGGAAATTTTCTAAGGCACCCCACACTGCCAGACGAGCTCAGGCACCTCTGGCATGCCGACCTAGGGCTCCCAATCCTTCTCCTTCATAGCTCTCATCACAAGTGCTGTTGAATAATTACATGAAAGACTATTGACTTAATTTCTGTCTCCCCTGCTATGCTGAAATCACCAAGTAGGCATGAGCGGTGTTTATCTTATGTTTTTATTCACTCTGCATGGTAAGAAAACAATCACAAATATTTTCCAAGGTGCAGAAAAGAAAAACAAAAAGATTATTCATTATTCATTAAACCACTCTGGCCTCTGGAGAGGTCATAGAACGTTGTGGTTTAAGATGGGCTCTACAGGTGGACTTCCTGGGTACAGATCTTGAGTCTACCTGGACCAGCTATGGTTCCTTGGGCAATACACACGAACTCTCGGAGCTGGAGGATGGAGGAGATGCTGCACATACCGAAGATGGAAGAGAGAGATGACATGGAGAGAAGGGGCAAAGATGGGCCTGAACGGTCTGGTGCTGGCATGGGGCTTCTGCAGGAACTTCAATCCGTGAGAAACGCCCCCTTGGAGGAGGTAGCAGGAGGACTTTATAAGACCGGTGTTCTTCACTACTGGGGATATACCCAAAGGAAATGCAATCAATATATGGAAGAGACACCATGTTCACTGAAACACTATCCACAATAGCAAAGAGATGGAATCAACCCAGATGCCCACCAACAAATGAGTGGATTAAAAAACAGTGGTATGGATTAAAAAAAAGTGGTATATATACATGGTGGAATACTATTCAGCTATAAAAAATGAAAAGTTCGAGGTGATGGATATACTAACCACCCTGATATGATCATTGCACACAGTATGAATGTACCCACTTATCACATTATATTCCATAAATATATACAATTATCATGGGTCAATTAAGAAAAATAAGAAAGGGGGGAAATTAAATCCTGTCATTTGTGGTAACAGGGAATTGGAGACCATTGTCATGTGAAGTGAAGTAAGCCTAGGCACAGAAAGACAAATACTGCGTGATCCCACTCATATGTGGTATCTTAAAAAAAAAAAAAAGAGTGGTTCTCATGGAAGTAGAGAGTAGAATAATGGTTACCAGAAGCCAGGAAAGAAAGGGGGAGGGGAAGGAGGGAAAGAACTGGATTTATGGGTACACAGTTACAAGTAGATAGGAAAATAAGTTCNAGTGACCAAGCCTTGCAAAGATCCAACCTCAAAGCCACATTCTTTTCCCAACCACCACCCACCCCCAAGCTCTTTGCTCCGCCAACTCCTAATCATCCTCCAAGGTTCAACTTAAATGTTACTTCTGCAGGGAAATTTTCTAAGGCACCCCACACTGCCAGACGAGCTCAGGCACCTCTGGCATGCCGACCTAGGGCTCCCAATCCTTCTCCTTCATAGCTCTCATCACAAGTGCTGTTGAATAATTACATGAAAGACTATTGACTTAATTTCTGTCTCCCCTGCTATGCTGAAATCACCAAGTAGGCATGAGCGGTGTTTATCTTATGTTTTTATTCACTCTGCATGGTAAGAAAACAATCACAAATATTTTCCAAGGTGCAGAAAAGAAAAACAAAAAGATTATTCATTATTCATTAAACCACTCTGGCCTCTGGAGAGGTCATAGAACGTTGTGGTTTAAGATGGGCTCTACAGGTGGACTTCCTGGGTACAGATCTTGAGTCTACCTGGACCAGCTATGGTTCCTTGGGCAATATACACGAGCTCTCTGAGCTGGAGGATGGAGGAGATGCTGCACATACCGAAGATGGAAGAGAGAGATGACAGGGAGAGAAGGGGCAAAGATGGGCCTGAACGGTCTGGTGCTGGCATGGGGCTTCTGCAGGAACTTCAATCCGTGAGAAACGCCCCCTTGGAGGAGGTAGCAGGAGGACTTTATAAGACCGGTGTTCTTCACTACTGGGGATATACCCAAAGGAAATGCAATCAATATATGGAAGAGACACCATGTTCACTGAAACACTATCCACAATAGCAAAGAGATGGAATCAACCCAGATGCCCACCAACAAATGAGTGGATTAAAAAACAGTGGTATATATACATGGTGGAATACTATTCAGCTATAAAAAATGAAAAGTTCGAGGTGATGGATATATTAACCACCCTGATATGATCATTGCACACAGTATGAATGTACCCACTTATCATATTGTATTCCATAAATATATACAATTATCATGGGTCAATTAAGAAAAATAAGAAAGGGGGAAAATTAAATCCTCTCATTTGTGGTAACAGGGAACTGGAGACCACTATCATGTGAAGTGAAGTAAGCCTAGGCACAGAAAGACAAATACTGCGTGATCCCACTCATATGTGGTATCTTAAAAAAAAAAAGTGGTTTTCACGGAAGTAGAGAGTAGAATAATGGTTACCAGAAGCCGGGAAAGAAGGAGGGAAAGAACTGGATTTATGGGTACACAGTTACAAGTAGATAGGAAAATAAGTTCTGGTGTTCTAGGCTGACTAGAGCTAATACTATATTGTATATTTCTAAATAGCTACAAAAGAGGATCTTGACCGTAATCACCACAGAGAAAAGGTAAATGTTTAGGTGATAGATATGTTGTCCATCCCAAGTGAATCATTATACAATATATGCACGTATTGAAACAACACACTGTACCCCACAAATATATACAATTAAAAATAAATTTAGAAGAATGAACAATGTCTAATACTCGTTTCAAATTGTTCACTGTGTAGGTCTGGGATACAAAACTTCACACAAAATTTTGCTACAAGATTTCAGTGAAATCTGCTCTACACATTACTCCCCAGTGCAGTGGGCAGATCTAAGGTGCCCACGTGATCCCCACCTGGATCCCTGCCTTCAACCATGCCTCCATCCCACTTTTTGGAACCCCCTCCCCAAATGTGGGCAGGACCTAGGACTTGTTTCTAACCAATGGAGTACAACTTAGGTGATGGGATATACATCAGATACGTGATTCGTGATTATGTTACATGGGATTGCAATGTCTGTCTTGCTGGGGGACTCTCTCCCTTGCTGGTTTAGAAGAAGCCAGCTGCCAGTTTGTGAGCTGCTTGTAGAGAGGGGACATAGTGAGGAGCTGAGGTGCTGAGTCTTCACAACCTGCAAAGAAATGAATGCTGCAAACAACCATATGAGCTTGGGAACCGACCCTTCCCCGGTAGAGCCTCAGAGAGGAGAACCCAGCCCTGGCGTGGACAGCAGGCTTCAGAGGACCCAGCCAAGTCGTGCCTGGACTCTTGAGCCTCAGAAACTGTGAGATAATACGTGTGTCTTGTTTTAAGTCACCGAGTACATGGTAGTTTGTTACACAGCAATAGATAACTAGTTCAAGGAGGGAATCAAGGAAAAGAAGCCCAATTTTATGTCTGGGTTGGTACAGGACAAGAAGAAGACAGCTGCAGGAAGAAGTACGAAATACTGAGCAATACCCATATCCGAAAATATAAGTATAAAAGAATGAGAATAGTAGGAATCTGGCATATAAATGAACAAACATTAGGGAAACAGAGCAAAGTTCAGAAATAAACTCAAATATTTACAGAAATTTTGTATGGGGTAAAGGTGGCATTGTCTATCAGAGGGAATCAAGGGTTCAGATCCCCATACTGGCAGTTGCCAAAAAAAAAAAAAAAAAGGAATAGAAGAAAAGTTAAGAAAATATATAATCTTGGAGTAGACGAGGATTTTCTAAACATAATACAAAATCCAGGTGCCATAAATGTAAAAGTGTATAAATTTGACTACATGAAAATGAAATTTTTTTTGCGTAAAAAATACATACAAAAGACAATAAAACAAGAATAATATTTATAATACGTATCACAAAGGGTTAACTGCCTCAGCATGAGCATGAGGATATCTAACTTCACTCAAAATGGGAACGACGCAAATTAGATCTACACAGAGATACTATGTTTTACCTATTAAATGAGCAAAAATCCAAAAATGTGTTAAAATTGTTTTGGTAAGGGTGTGGGAAATCATCCTAACACACTGTTGATGCGAAAATAAATTGATATCACCTCTATGGGGATCAATTTGAAAAAATTCGACTGAAAATGTAAATGCACAGCTCATCTGTCCTAGAAACTCCTCTTTGCTAGATTTATCAATAATTTGATAAATTGTATCAGTACTGCAGTGGGTATCCTTGTTCCTGTATTTTTCTGCATATGGGAAGATATATCTGTATACATTCCCATGTACACAAAAATGCATGAAATAATAAAACATTGAGAGGGGACTAAATATCCATCAAAAAAGGCCTGATGAAAAATATTATGGCACATCCTGACAATGAAATATTATGCAACTGTTAAAAAGGATAAGGCAGCTCTGTTTGAACTAACAGTAATTTCCAAGGTATGT
>NW_007736196.1:45000-49143 GCF_000696425.1 Galeopterus variegatus | reverse complement strand
AGGGTTGCGATCCCATTACCGGTCAGTAAAAAAAGACAAAAAGGAAAAAAAAAAAGGATAAGGCAGCTCTGTTTGAACTAACAGTAATTTCCAAGGTATGTTCTTAAATTTTAAAAAAATGGTATGAAACTTTGCATACTATGCTTCTATTTAACAGGTAATACTATGTCATACTATGCTTCTATTACATATCAGCATATGTTTATTCATAATTCCAAAAGACAAAATCCCAAATGTTGAAATCCTGAAAGAGCAAAATCCCTAAAGTCTAAAAACCCTAACATCTAAAATCTTGAAAATAACAATCCCCAAAGATTAAAATCCTGTATTTTGAAATTCTGAAAGCCGAATTTTGGGAAAAGGATTAGTGCATTTTGGGCTGTACGCAGGATAGTTGCATCATGTTAGGTGGAACTATTATCTTGCTACTGTTTTTATTGGGAAATTAAGTATGGTTTAAGGAGATGCGTATGGGTCCCAATGGACTTGCTACCTTAAATTCAGATGTCAACTTGACTGAATTAAAATACCAAGAAACCTGGTAAAGCATTATTGTGGGTGTGTCTGTGAGGGTGTTTCCAGGAGAGATTAGTGTGTGAGTCTGAGTAGACTAGGTGGGGAAGATCTGCTTTCAGTGCAGATGCCTACCATCCAGTAGGCAGGGGACCTGGAGAGAACAAATACAGAAGGTGAATTGATCTCTCTCTGAGTACTGAGACAGGCTTTTCTTCTGCTTCCGGGACATCAGACCTTCAGGCTTGCCGGTCTTCGGACTCCAGGACTTACACCAGTGGTCCCCCAGGTCCTGAGGCTTTTGGCCTCAGACTGAGAGTTACACCATTGACTTCCCTAGTGCTGAGGCCTTTGGACTTGGACTGAGCCACGCTACGAGCATCCCCCCTGTCTTGGGACTTCTCAGCCTCCATAATCACATGAGCTAATTCCCTGAATAAATCCCCTCTCATATATGTATCCTACTGATTCTCTCTCTCCAGAGAACCTTGGAGATTTGGTACTGGGGAGGGCAAATATCAATCCTTGCTACTGTATTTCTTACATCACAGTAAAAGAGATCTGCGAAATTGCTCCCTCGCAAAAAGGCTGTGATAAGTGTACAAGGCTATTTAAAGGTGAAAGATAAAAGTTTAAAAGTTAATTATTATTGGCGCTGTGAAAGCAGAAAATTGCTTAATTGCAGCGGCCGAGCAATAAACAGACTTTCAAATGGATAGCATATGTTTACAAAATTTGTAGACCACAACCACTCTCCAAATACAAATGCAGCAAGTGTTTCAAAGATCGTAGAAGTGAAAATGCAGGCAAAAAATACAAGAAGTTTCCCCTGCCAAATTATTTGATTGTGTGCAACTTCTGCCCCTTCACACACATGCTTGCCTTCAAAAATGCCTTTCCTCAGAGAATAAAAAGAATTCGACAAGCTCAGCGACCTTCTGAACCAAAGATACTTGCTGATATAGAGGTTCCTCCAGTGTTACAAAACACGTTGAATAGCGTACTATTCTCAGTTCAGGATTTGACAGTCGAAGAAAATAGACTTACATTTACTACAAAATCTAACATAGAAAAACTAGCACTTGCTGCATTTTAGCTAATGGATGGCACTTTCAAAACTGTCCCCACTGTTTTTAATACAATTCGTGCCCCTGTTGGTTCCGAAAATTCTAGAACTTGTCCACTTGTTTATGTATTAATGACTGGAAAAAGTGAAGCACTTTATAAATGCTTATTTTAAGATGTGGTGAATTTTGCAGAAGAAAATGGATATCAATTGAATCTCCAAACTATAATAACAGATTTGGAATTAGGGGCGATCAAGTCTTCTAAAAGTGAATTTCAAGGTGTTACCAATAAAATTTGTTTTTTCCATTCAGCCCAATGCATTTGGCAGAAAATTCAGATGAGTGGATTGACCACACGATAAGGCAATGACAAAAACTTCAGTTTGAAAATGTGTCATTTGGGGCTGGCCCGTTAGCCCAGTTGGTTAGAGTGTGGTGTTATAACACTAAGGTCAAGGGTTCAGATCTCTGCACCAGCCAGCCACCAAAAAAAAATTAAAAATTAAAATAAAAAAATAAAAACATGTGGGGCCGGCCCGGTGGCGCACTGCTACAGTGCGCCACTTGGGAGCGTAGCGGCGCTCCCGCCGAGGGTTCAGATCCCACATACAGACCGGCGGCTCACTGGCTGAGCGAGGTGTGGGCACAACACCGAGGGTTGCAATTCCGTTGCCGGTCCCGGTCCGGTACGGGCGCGACACTGAGGGTTGCGATCCGTTGCCGGTCACAAAAAAAGACAAAAAGGAAAAAAAAATTAAATAAATAAATAAATAAATAAATAAAATAAAAACATGTCATTTGTATGCATTGGCATTCCTTCTACGCGACACTGAGGGTTGCGATCTGTTGCTGGTCATGAAAAAAGACAAAAAGGAAAAAAATAAGTAAATAAATAAAATAAAAACATGTCATTTGTATGCATTGGCATTCCTTCCAGCTGATGAAATTACAGGAACTTTTTAATGAATTAAAGCCATATTTGCCTGAGGAAGCCAGTTAAGTTACTGACTGCTTTAAAAACAATTATGTGCATGGTAGGATAAGAACACACTTAAGTAACAGTGTTACTGTTCCATCACCAGTACTGTTTCCACCAAATCTATGGTCTGTACATGAGTGTATGTGGAATGGATTTCTGCCTACCCAAAACAACACAGAAGCATGGCACAGAAGACTGGAAAATTTAACAGGGAATGCTCCTGTCAGTGTATATCGAATCAGAGAAAAAGAGCAGCACAATTTAGAAAATGAATGTGGACATATGTGCTGAGGAGAGCCATGGAAGACTTCAAAGTATAGTTAACAATGGTGAAAGTCCAGCTCTTACGGATTACCTCTGTGCAATTACTGATAATCTATCCCTGTAATACACTTTTTCATGTGTCAATTTTAGTGGGGGTTTTTTGTTTGTTTCCTTAGATTTTCTTCCCACTATGTTAAATTTTCAGCATTATTTTTTATAATTCACCATGCTATTTATTTCGTCTTCACATTATTTTCTATACTAAAAGTGTAAATTGTGTAAAGACTTTAGAGAGTTCTAATTTGCTTTCTGCATGTCTTGCAAATTTGACCCCATGAAAGTGCATTATTACAACGTTGACTTTGTGTGTAAACATTGTGCATATATGTAAAACACTGAAACTTCCTCAATAAAGTAAGAGATGTCCTTTTTGCACATCTGGATTTGTGAAAGATAAAATTTCTCAAGATCTCAGCTCTTTGGGCGACTGCATATGTGGCAGTGACCCATTGTAGTTTTTGATCGATCTTGTCAAAAGACTTAGGTTATCTTCCTATTTCAGACAACTGCAGCTATAAAGCTGGATGCACCTAATTACCAACCATAGTGACATACATTTAAACATTTTGCTTTTTGACTTGTTTCTTTGTGAATATGGTTCATCTGCTCATAACTTTTATACCTGCGTGACTGTCATTAGTGTAGCTGAGCGTTTACGCTTGTAAAAACATGTATGTTATTATTGCCTTTTTATAAAGTGGCCTATACTGTGTTTTGTCATGTTTTTAACTTTCTCAAATAAATCCCCTTTTAAACTGTAAATAAATGTTTTTTAAGAAATTTTTTTATTATTTCCAGAATTATATTTCTGGGGTTTTGATCTTTAGGGATTGTGATTTGGGGGATTTTAGACTTTAGAGATTTTTGATCTTTCAGGATTTCAACATTCGGGATTATGGCTTTTAGGATTGTGTCTTTTGGGATTATGGCCCAAACCTCTTCAGAAGAATTCTGAAAACATTAATGACAGAAGTTCCCTCTGGGGTGGGGAATTGTATGTCTGAGGGAGAGAAGATTTGCTGTTTCCTATGTCCTTGGGTACATTTTGAATTTTATACCATATGTGCATATTACCTATTCAAAAATAATTTTCCTTATATTAAAATATTTAAATCTTCCTGGAAAAAAATGGAGAATTTAAAACATCCATTATTTTCACTCCCTTCTGGAAGAACACTAAAACCACAATAAAGGGCCGACCCGGTGACGCACTGCTACAGTGCGCCGCTTGGGAGTGCGGCGGCGCTCCCGCCGAGGGTT
>NW_007736196.1:39152-44472 GCF_000696425.1 Galeopterus variegatus | reverse complement strand
CACAATAAAAGTATTTTGTTTTTAAAGGCACAAATCCCCAGGACAATTTTGGATGCCTGCAAGTAGATAAGGAGTAGCCATTGATTTACTAGAATGAGGAAGCTGAGCTGACAGCCACATTGTGTAAAGCCAAGAAGAGTTCAATTTATACCCCAGAATCCTCCAAAGCCTCGGAAATTGGTTTTACCAGGTACCCCAGAAGTGAGAGTAAAAGGTTGGGGGAAGGAGGAGTTAGCTTCATGTCCCTGGCCAAACATCCCTCTCCTACCCAGTAGAATACTGCTGATTTATTCTCTATGGAGAGCAAGACAGCCTCTAGACTGGGGGACACAGTCTAGTTCAGGAGGGAGAACCACACCTGGGTGAATACATGAATGCATGAACACCCGATGCAAGACCCAGCCCCATACCTGCACTAACTTCCCAGAACACCAGCGGCCAAGTCTTCACCCTTACCCAAGGACAGCCTGACCTAAAGACAGACTTAGAAGCTCTCCAACTAAACCGGCTCACCCAACACCTAAGCTGACGGTGCAACAGCCCTTCCCACGTGCTCACAGCTGCCAGTCCGCTCTAGCTCCCCACCAGCAGGCCTGTGAGGATGGTGGTGGGCTACCGTGATTAAAAAGGCAATACAGGGCCGGCCCGGCTTTCTCCTACTCTTGGGACACTCGCCTTTAGAGCCAGCCTGAATGCTGTGAGGAAGCACAGACTGGCCCACATGGAGACAAGCTGAGGCTCCAGTGACAGTCGTCATCAACAGCTGGACAGGTGAGCGGCCAGCAGCCAGGCGTCTCCTCCAGCCCACCCACCATAGAGCAGAGACAAGCTATCCCCAGTGTGCCCTATCAAGGTCATGGCCTACAGAATCTGCGAACTTAAATGCCATTGTTTAAAGCCACTATGTTTTGGGGTGATTTGTTAAGCAGTGTTACATAATTGGACCCTACTTCAAGATCATTATGCCCAAAACCAGACACATGGTTCCCCTGCACACCCGGTCATTTTCCAGTGTTTTCTGTTTCAGCAAAAGATTCCACCATCTGTCTAGTTACCCAAGCCAGAAACCCGCAAGTCCTTCTTGTCATCTCCCTCCCTGCCAGCCCCGAATCCAGGGCCAAGTTCTGTCAACGTTATCTACCAAATAACTCTCGGATCTGCCCACATTCCCACAAGCACTTTCATGTAAATGATCTCTTATCTGGATAAGTACAGCTATAGCCTCTGGCAATGTCTCCCTTATTCCTTGCTCAGGCCTCGTCAATCCTTCTCCCCACGACCTTTTCTATAGGACTGGCCCACATTCCCCTCCCTTTTCCCCTCCTTCCACAGGACCATGCCCTTCACCCCAGAACAGTGGTCTCCCCTCTTTGCCTAGTTAACAGTTCCTCATTTCCCAGATCCCACTTCCAGGGTTTCTACCCAGAGAAGCCCATTCCATGCCCAGGGCTTCCTGCACCTCGGCCCAGTCGCTCACGTGCCAACACCATCTGTGTGTGTTACCATTTTATCCACTGTTTCCCCACTGGACCATCAGCTCCAGGAGAAAAAGGAACCACGTCTGCTTTGATTCATTGTTGTATTCCACTTCCCAGCAGAATGCCCAGAAATGTCACATGCCAGATAAATATTTGTCAAATGAAATAATGNTCCCACTTCCAGGGTTTCTACCCAGAGAAGCCCATTCCATGCCCAGGGCTTCCTGCACCTCAGCCCAGTTGCTCACGTGCCAGCACCATCTGTGTGTGTTACCATTTTATCCACTGTTTCCCCACTGGACCATCAGCTCCAGGAGAAAAAGGAACCACGTCTGCTTTGACTCATTGTTGTATTCCAGTTCCCAGCAGAATGCCCAGAAATGTCACATGCCAGATAAATATTTGTCAAATGAAATAATGAATGAATGAACCAAGAGTTATTTGCTAATATCAGTGTATTATACTCGTTTAAATGACGCACTTTAAAATATGTGTGATCAAGACATTGGACAAGCAAGACTCCTAACAGAGATTTGGAAATCGTTTTTTCCTTACCTTTTGTGGCTCTTTAAAATATATTTAGGGAGGAAGTTGTTTTTCTGCCCCTAGATAGAAATTTGGACAGTTCCATCACATTTTGGCTCAAACACAGATAATTTAAAAGTCCAATAGTTACGTTACACTTTAAACTCAGTGCTGACTCAGGCATCACAAGTGTCCAGTACTATGAAATAATTACAATTCAAAACTTGCTTTAGAGTTAAAGCATTTCCCCTCTTCCAACAAGGCCCTTCTCTGGGAGCTGCCTGTGAACAGAGAGAAAAAAATCCATTTCTTTTTCCCTTTCCTCTTCCATCCTCCCTCCTACAGCGTGCTAACTGGGGTTTGACCTCTCCCATCGGAACAGATTTTGGCAACTTGAATTCCCAGAAGAAAGTCAAAACCCCAGGCCATTGTGTCAACATCAGCTACTTCAAATAAGCGGAATCATACAGCATTGGTCTTTTTGTGACTGGCTTATTTCACTGAGCATAAAGTCCTCAAGGTTCACCCATGTTGTAGCACGTGTCAGAAATTCCTTCTTTTTTAAGGCTGAATCATATTTCATTGTATGGATAGATCACATTTTGTTTACCCATTTACCTAATGATGGATATCTGGGTTGTTTTCATCTCCTCGCTATTGTAAATAATACTGCTAAGAACATGGGTGCAGAAATAGCAATTTGAGTCTCTGCTTTCAATTCTGTTGGATACATACCCAGAAGTGGAATTGCTGGGTTCTACGGTAATTCTATGATTAATTTTTTTTAGGAACTTCTATGTTGTCTTCCACAGAGGCTGCAGCATTTTACATTCCCACCAGCGGTGCAGGAGATTTCTCCACATCCTCATCAACACTTGTTATTTTCTTGTTTTTTGATAATAGCCATCCTAATACGTGTGAAATGATTGCCAAGTCTCTTAAATGTCAGGCCTAGAAGCAGGTCAGCATCATTCCCACCACATTCTGTCGGCCAGGGCAAGTTACAAGGCCAGCTCAGGTTCAATATTAGAGGAATTGACTGGATGTGAACGCAGGCATGGGAAGAATTGTTGGTGGCTATATTTGGAAACTAACACAATTCAATATATTTGCTCTGGGACTTTTGGACATTTGACTTATAGAAGTTTCTTTCTATTCCTAATTCGATAAATGACTGTCTCATTTTATCAAGTGCTTTTTCTGCATCTAGTGAGACAATCCCATGATTTTTCTCCATGTTTTAAATGTTGTAAATTAGGGCCGGCCCGGTGGCGCACTGCTACAGTGCGCCGCTTGGGAGCACGGTGGCGCTCCCGCCGAGGGTTCGGATCCCACATACAGACCGGTTCCCACTCACTGGCTGAGCGAGGTGTGGGAGCAACACCGAGGGTTGCGATCCCATTGCCGGTCCCAGTCCAGTACGGGCGCGACACTGAGGGTTGCAGTCCATTGCCGGACACGAAAAAAGACAAAAAGGAAAAAAAAATAAAAAATAAAAAATAAAATAAATGTTGTAAATTAAATTTATTAATCTTTTTTATACTAAGTCAATTTGCATTCCTGGAATAAACTCGATTTGATCATTATTTATTATCCTTTTAAAAATCCATTATCTCCAGATTTAATTTGTTATATTTTGTTTAGGATTTTTGCACCTGTGTTCAATAAAAGACGTTGATCTATAATATTGCTTTCATATAATGTCCCTGTCAGCTTCTGGGATCAAGGTTACAATACTGGCCTCATGAATTGGGAAATGTCCCCTCTTTCTATTCTTGGGAAGAGATTATTTAAGATTGGAGTTATTTTTNTTGGGAAATGTCCCCTCTTTCTATTCTTGGGAAGAGATTATTTAAGATTGGAGTTATTTTTTAATTAAATATTTTGAAGTATTCAGCAGTAAAGCCATCTGGGCCTTTGGCCTTCATTGTGGGAAGCTTTTACATTATAAATTTGATTTCTTTAATAGATTTTTGGCACCTCTGATTTTCTATTTCTTCTTGTGTTTTAGTAAATTATGTTTTCCTAGAATTTCTCAATTTCGTATACTTTTTTGGCATACATTGGTTTATATTATTGCTTCATTATCTTTTTTTTCAGGGGGTAGGGGGTAGGGGCAGCTGCCAGTACAGGGATCCAAACCCACGACCTTGGTGTTATAAGATTATGGTCTAACCAACTGAGTTGACCAGCCAGTCCACTTATTATATTTTTTAATATGCTTAGAACCTGTAATGATAAGCTCTTTTGCACTCTTCATATTGGCATCTTGTGCTTTCTCATCTCTTTTATCAGTTTTTTTTTTTTTTTTTTTTTTNATTTCATTGTTCTCTTTGACAAATTCTTGGCTTTCTGGATACTATTGTATATTTATTTCTCCACTTCATTGGTTTCTGTCTTGTCATTACTATTCCTGTTCTTTTGATGTGTTTGAATATTTTGCTATTGAAAAAAATATTTTTTTACTCTAAATAGGTTACTAGAAACAATAAGAAAAGTATTCGTGGAATTAAAGAAAAATACCTGGTATTAATTTAATTACTGTTCCTTTAAAGGCAATCTTCTTTTTCTCTGACAGTCTTCTATAAATTTTTGTCTTTGACAGTCCCATATGTCACAAAATGTCAATATGTGGGTTTTTCCTTATTCTTTGGCATTCTAAGGTCCTTCAATTTGAGGGTATTTTCTTTTTCTTTTTTTTTTTTTTTCCTTTTTGTCTTTTTTACTGACCGGCAATGGGATCGCAACCCTCGGTGTTGCGCCCGCACCACGCTCAGCCAGTGAGCGGGAACCAGTCTCCACATGGGATCTGAACCCTCAGCGGGAGCGCCATTGCGCTCCCAAGCGGCGCACTCTCCAGTGCGCCACCAGGCTGGCCCTTTCTTTTTCTTTTAACTCTGGAAAATTGCTTTTCATTATCCCTTCAAATATCTCCTATCCCCCATTTTTATTTTGTTTTCCCAGGACACCAATTAAACAGATATCAGCATTTTTGCCTCTATCGTCCATATCCCTCAACTTTTCTTTTATATACTTGTTTCTGTTTCATGTTGCTAAGATAAACTGGTCTCCTTTGTAGACATGTTTTAATTAATCTATTGGTCCTTCTATTCTACTTCCCCATAATCCACAATCCAGTTTGTCCATTTCTATTCAGTCTGGCAGCATGTCTTGGGAAAGGGAACAGGAGGTCCTACCCCAACTAAATATTCATGCAGTCACCACCACAATCGAGATCTTTAACTGCACCATCACGGTACCATAAATGCTCCCTCATACTGCCTGCCTCTTTACAATCACACCCACCCCCACCCCTG
>NW_007736196.1:36977-37891 GCF_000696425.1 Galeopterus variegatus | reverse complement strand
TTTGAAGATCTGTTGTTTAATGCATACATATTTGGGATTGCTATATCTTCCTGGTGGGTTAATCCTTTTATCACTATGTAAGCTCCCTTTTTTTCCCTAGAAATTTCCTTTGCTCTGAAGTCTACCTTGGCTGATAGTAGAATAGCCCTCCCTGCTTGTTAAAAATCAATTACACAATATACCTTTTCCATCCTTTTACTTTCTATCTACATATGTCATTATGTTTGAAGTGTGTTTCAGCATATAGTAGACAACATGTAGTTGGGTCATGATTTTCTTAATCCAGTCTGCTGATCTCTGTCTTCTAATTGAAGTGTTTAGGCCACTTACATTTAAATTATTGATACACTAGGGCTTAAGTCTGCCATTTTATTATTTGTTTTGTCCCTTCATTCATGCTTTACTGTAGGATACTTGAACCTTTTTTAGAATTACACTTTAAAAAATGTTTTTTACTCCATCACTATGTTTAGTTTTCTTACTGGCTGCTTTACATTACATAAATTACATACATAACTTCTATTAGTATCAATGTTTTACCACTTCAAGTGTAGTGTAGAACCTTACTTTCATTTAAGTCCCTTTCCTCTTCTCACTTTTAATGTAATTGTTGTAAATAGTTCCTCCACATATACCAAGCACCATATCAGTGTTGTAATTTTTGCTTCAACCATCAAATATGATTAAAGAAACTCATGAAGTAAAGGATGGTCAGTTACATTTACTTCTAATTTTACCCATTCCATTGTTCTTAACTTTCTGGAGGTCCCAGCCTTCTTCTAATTTTCTTTCCATTTAAAAGGCTTCCCTGGGCCGGCCCGGTGGTGCACTGGAGAGTGCGCCACTTGGGAGAGCGGTGGCGCTCCTGCCGAGGGTTTGGATCCCATGTGGAGACCGGTTCCCACTCACTGGCT
>NW_007736196.1:33190-36460 GCF_000696425.1 Galeopterus variegatus | reverse complement strand
AAATAAATAAATAAATAAATAAAATAAATAAAAGGCTTCCTTTAGGCATTTCTTAAAAGAAGGTCTGCTAGCAACAAATTCTATTAGTTTGCCTTTGCCTGAGAGTACCTTTATTTCTCCTTCATTCCTGAAGGACAGTTTTGCTAAACGGAGAGTTCACAGCTGACAGTTTTCTTTCCTTACCTGAGAAATGGTGTGCCACTTCCTCTGGCTACTGTGGTTTCAGATGAGAAATCTGCTATCATTCAAATTGGTGTTCCTCTACAGGCAATGTGTCACTTCTTACTGACTGTTAATGTTTTTTCCTCTGTCTTTAGTTTTCAGAGGTTTAATTTTGATGTGTCTTAGTATGGATTTTTTTTTCCTTTTTGTCTTTTTTCGTGACCGGTAACGGGATCACAACCCTCAGTGTCGCGCCCGTACCGCGACCGGCAACGGGATCGCAACCCTCGTTGTCGCGCCCGCACCGCACTCAACCAGTGAGCAGACCGGTCTCTATATGGGATCCAAACCCTCGTCAGGAGCGCCGCCACACTCCCAAGCACCGCACTCTACCGAGTGTGCCACCGGGCCGGCCCTTAGTATGGATTTTTGGAGGGCTTATCCTATATGGCCTGCTTAGCTTCTAGAACCTGTGGGTTTATGTTTTTCACCAAATTTGGGGAGTTTGCAGCCATGATTTCTTCAAATACATTTTTCAGCCCCATACTTTCTCTCTTCTTGTTCTGGGATGCTAGTGATACCAATTATTGTCCGAGACTGTGTTCACTTTTTTCTCAGTCTGTTTTCTCTCTGTTGCTTAGATCAAGTAAATTCTATTGTTTTACCCTCAAGTTACCTAACTCTATCCTGTCATCTCCACTCTACTATTGTCTGTCCTTCTAGCAATGGACACAGTATCATTTTGGTTAATGTATTTTTTTTAGTTCTATAATTTCCATTCGGTTCTTTTTGTAATTTCTATTTCTTGCAATGGACACAGTATCATTTCAGTTAATGTATTTTTTTTAGTTCTATAATTTCCATTCGGTTCTTTTTGTAATTTCTATTTCTTTACTGAGATTTCTATTTTTTTCATTTTAAAATAATTTGTGATTACTTATTAAAGCATTTTTATGACTACTTTAAAATCCTTGGCAGAGCATTACATCTGATTCATCTTGGCATTCATGCCATTTAACTGTCTTTTGGCACTCAAATTGTGGTTTTCCTAGTTCTTGGTATGACAAGTGATTTTCAAATGGATGCTGGACATTTGGGTTATTATGTTTGGAGACTCCTGATTCTATTTAAATCTTCCATTTCAGCAGGCAGTTGCCCTGTTTAGGTTTAGCATGTAGATTCCAGCCTACTTTTGTGGTCTATCATTCCAATGATAATTTCATCTCAGAGCCCTTGTGTTGCCCTCCTGGTCCACTTTCTTCTTCTGGCACTGCTAGAGCTGCTCAATTTCTTTTGGTGCCGCCTGCAGAGTTGGAAGGCTTCCCTGAGTGACCTGATGTCACTGGACCACCTTCTGCTGTGGTGGGGGCAGGGAAGACATGCTTACTCTAGGTCTCCTTGTGCTACCAGGAGGGAGGCTGGAACATTCCAGGCTCCACTGACACTGCCTGTGCAGTTTGGACAGCCCACTGACACCTAAGTTGTACAGCAAGGGTGGGGTACCTGCAGGGGCTCAGAAGCTGTCACTGTGGACAGATTGTAGAGTGGGGCTTGTAGCTCCCCTCTAGGTCTACATTAGGTGTCCTCCTTCCCAGTCCTTCGCCCAGAGGAGCCTTTCCTTGAAGATTTGTCTATATCTATAGGCTGTTCTGGGTTGTTCCTCTGGTGCCTAGTCTAGGGAAATATAAGAGAAAGAGAAAATGCAGGGAACCGACCTCATCGCTTTTCCTCCAGTCCTGAGATCCTTAGCTAGTCTGTCTTCTTATTTCCAACTCCTTTCCTTGTTGTCTGTTGAATTATTTGCAGGGTATTTCGTTGTAGTTAGATGGAAAGAGCAGGTAAAAGTGATGTCCCACCATCTACATTTCAGCATTATTTCTCATCTTGACTATTGCCATGCCTTCCAAGGGGCCTCACTTGTCATCCACTCTGGCTCCCTCTTGATCTATTCTTCAACAGCAACCAAAGGAGCCTTTATAATGCAAACCTGATCTTGCCAATGCTCCCCTTAAAATTCTTCCTTGGTCCCCATTGTTTTGCCAGCCCCATCCATCTCACAACACCCCTTGCCAGAGGAAGCTTTTATTTATTTCCTGAAACAGTGTCAGGCTCCCTCACTGTATTTATTTTCAAGGGCTGCCATAACAAAGTACCACAGACTTAGCAGCTTAAACAACAGAAATTTCTCACAGTTCTGGAGGCCAGAAGTGCAAGACCAGGGTGCAGGGCTGGTTCTTCCTGAGGCCTCTCTGGGCTGTAGACAGCCATTCTTGTGTTCACACGGCCTTCTCCCTGTATGCATGTCTCTTTCTCTAAATTTCCCCCTTTTATAAGGACACCCAGTCATATTGAATTAGGGCGCACCCTAATAACCTCATCTCGATCATCTTCAAAGACCCTATCTCCATATAAGGCTACATTCTGAGGTGCTGGGGTTAGGATTTTTTGAATTTTGGGGGGACAGAATTTAACCATAACACCACCCACCAGAAGTCCTTCGCCCAGTCTATTCTCTCCCTCTGCAACCCTTTCTCTGCCCATACTCCATTTCACCTGGTTAACTATTACTTATTTTTCATATTTCACTTCTGCTATCACTTCCTCAGGGAAGCCTTACAAGTCTAGATCAACTTCCTTTACCATTCATTCTCTTAGAACCATTGCAGTTATACATTTATTAATTGGATCTTTCCATTAAAAGATTTATCTCCTCCTGCTAGATGGTAAGCTCTATGACAGCAGAGACGCCATTCATTCTCTTAGAACCATTGCAGTTATACATTTATTAATCAGATCTTTCCATTAAAAGATTTATCTCCTCCTGCTAGATGGTAAGCTCTATGACAGCAGAGACCCTGCTTGGCCAAACAAGTGCCTGCTGGAGGAAAGAATGAATGAAGGTTACCAAATGCTACTTAGTAACATTCAAAAAATACAACAATCACCAATTAATACTACCATGTCAACAACAAAAACGGGTCAGATTCAAAATAAAGTTCAGTTCTTAAAATTCAGATATTTTGCTTTTCAAAAACTCATTAAGCTCATTGTCACAGTCAGGAGCTGCCTGACCAGATTTTGGGAACCCTAGTTGCAGTGAGCTCTACC
>NW_007736196.1:31600-32375 GCF_000696425.1 Galeopterus variegatus | reverse complement strand
ACCACCCCAAAGGTAACAGCTGTAAAATGCCCAGCACAGCGACAGACCACTGGTGCCATCAATCCTGTGTGTCCCAACGAGACAGGCTGCCCTAAGACCACTGCTTGTCCAGTACCAAGCGTGTAACTTAAACCACAAGGTGGGATCCAGTCAGCATACTGGCAGCCATATTTCTGGAATGGCATTTCCCAAAGCTTGGGGGATTCTAAACAGTACAGAGAAGGGCTCCCCAGCTATCCCAGCGTAATAAATTGATTCCTTCTTTTTTGGTTTAGTTTGTCTTTGGTTTCCAGCGGCTGGCTGGTACGAGTATCCGAACCCTTGATCTTGGTGTTTGATTCCTTCTTCATATGGGGCAGGATTTCATTAAAGGGCAGGCCCCGGCCCCATGCCTATGCCTTGGGCAAGCTGAACCTTTTCTAGATAGGTGTGTCCCCATCTGTAAAGTGAAAACAAGAGCAGGGGTATTCCTGGGACAGGGTCCAGCACAGAAGAGGCTCGGTCCAAGTTGGCTCCAATTGCGGCCTTCCGCGGAGAAAACCAAGGATCAGAGACTCGCAAAGGGCTGCGGCAGGAAAAGTCCTGGGAAGCCGGAAAGTGTCCTGTCCTCACCCCCCGAGCTGCAAATAATGTTGCGCTGGCGCAGCCGGAAGTCGTGCCGTAATCCGTGCTGCGGCCGTCGTAAAAGCGCCGGTTCCCCTTAGCGACGGGCAACGCGAGGAAGATGGCGGCGCTGGTGGCGGCGGAGGCCGCGGCAGTGCCGGGCCCGGCCGAG
>NW_007736196.1:27287-30879 GCF_000696425.1 Galeopterus variegatus | reverse complement strand
AGAGCTGCGAGTGCGCCTCCGCCCTGGCGCGCGCCACGCCGGGTGAGCGCCCACCTGTCTCCTACCAGCCCCCAGCCCGCGCCCTGTGCACCGAGAAACCGGCCCAGGCCCAGCGGTCGGCGCTCCCCTCCCGAACCCCCGCCGCCGCTCGTGTCCAGATTCTTTCTATGCGGGTCTGGGAGGCGGTGCGTTCCGATAGCTGCCCCTTGCTCGGGTCACTTTCATCCGGGTGGTGAAGGGGGACACACGCTGAGAAACACCGCTCCAGTCCGTTCACTTCTTTTCATCCCAGCTTCTCTGCTCGAGTCCACCTGTCTTCTCTCTCTGGTTTGGACCGCTGTTCTCCCAAATGGAGGGAGGCCGTTTCTCTCTTGCGTCCTTTTAATCCATTCTCCATCATTTTGAAAGCTCTCATCTGATCGGGACATTTCCTTTCCCCAAGTAGCCATTGCTGCAGGATCTTGCCCCACTTTCCTCTGTCCTGGCTTGTTTCTGGCTGGAATGATAGAAGGCGCCTACTTAGTGCTGACGGGAAGACTTCTGGGAACAATGTGTTGAGAAAAGGGGTGGGGGGAATGATAAACTCAGGTTCAGGTTTTTAAAAGATCACTCTGGTGCTGTGTGGGGAATGGATTCTGGAGGTAGGGGGGAGTGCTAATAGAGATGAAGAGATGGAGAGATGTTTTGAAGGTAGAAGTGACAGGATTTCCTGTTGAACTAGGTGAGGGGTGAGGAAGAAGGAGGTCTGGGATAGACAGAAACACAAAGTAAGAACTGGACTTATGTAATGTCCAGGTGTCCGTTTCGGTCATTTTAAGTGGATTCCAGAAAGTTCAGAATTGCTTGTGGAGCTTGGGCAAAAGGCTTTCGTAGGAGACAGCGGTTAGAAATTACAAGCACTTAAAGCATTTCTCATCAGCCTTTGGCCACTTCTTTCCCTAGCCTGTGCATCAGCTCCCCTTGGCTACCTCTCATTCCTCCAGAGGACCTTCTAACCATTCCACATTCCCTCACTAGACTGTTAGTTCCGTAAGGGCAGAGCCGTGCCTACCTGTGCCCCCAGCACCTAGCACAATGCCTGCTATGTAGGAGGTGCTCACTGATTATTTGTTGAGTGGAGGACTGTTTCCTCTGCTCGAAGTGTCTCCGCATTTCTAACACCATCCCCTCTGCCCCTCCCCTGGGTTGGCAGGGCTGTCTTCTGGATCCCCATCACAGCCCCTGTCACACTGGGTAGTAGCTGCCTATATCTGAGGATCTGAGAGGTTAAAGAACTCACCAAATTATCACCGAAATATCCATTTTATAGATGGGTCCCAAACAGTGCAGAACTGAGGCCAGAACTTCAAAGTGAGAGGGTCAGCCTGGATCCCATAAAGACCCCTCTGATTCTGATTTTCTGTGAGGAAGTGGAGCAACTTTCCCTAAAGAGGTGCTGGTCTAGCTTCCTGAAGGAATTCTGATGTCTGGCTTTGGGTGCAGCTGGGAATAGGGACTTGCCCAGTGTGCTCTGGACTCAGTTTCTTTCCTCTGGTCAGTGAACCTCTCAGGCACCCACTGTAGCCATCAGCAGCTTCAGGCCCTCTCACAGCCCCCACCTTCATCTCAAGTGGAGTCAGTCCCCCAGCCTTTGAGCTGTATAGGTGCTGTTTGAGTCACATGCCATATCTGAGCCTCTCCCTGTGCCAGGCAGTGCAAAGCTCTGCTTGGCAGCCTGGGGCATATGCTGTTCCTGCAGCAGGGACCTTGAATGGGGAGAGTAAGGGAGTTGGAAGATCACAGGTGCTGGTTGGGGGGTGAGGTGCATCAGAGAAGCTCTGGTAATTGGCGACCTCCCTATCCTACAGACCACTTCCACATGCAGTCAGAGTCTTTGATCAGTCCCCTGATGCAGACCATCTCCCACCAGCACTGGAAGGTCCGGGTGGCTGTCATCGAAGCCACAGGCACGGTGATCCAGTTTGGCAATGGGAAGTCAGTGGACGACGTGCTTTCTCACTTTGCTCAGCGGCTCTTTGACGACGTTCCTCAGGTAACAGGAGTTTCTCTGCTGGACAGTCTGTTCTTCTCTCTGTCAGAAACATGTGACATGCTATTTTTAACTGACTCACTTGTTTTTTCTTTTTTTAAGATGCGTTAAATGTCCTTTCATCATTCTCAGTCAGTCACAAGATGTTCCTAATTTCACATCTTTGAGAAACTAGAGGAGAGCTGTATTGTTTTAATATATTTGTTAAATCTTAATTCCAAGGAAAGTGGAAAAGGACTATGTTTGTAATTATTGTCTCAGGAGGAAAAAAATTTAAACTGTGTTCTTGAACAGTTTGCAGAACCATATTTAATATGCCCATCCATCAAGGCGAATTTTATTGAAAAGACAGTGGTTGGTGGACCTGGCTTGGGAGGAGAAGGGTGGAGTCAGGCTGGTTTGTTGGGGATAATTCATGTTGTTGGGCTTTGGAACCCACTGAGACAGACAGACAGGAATGTGACAGTTGGCTCTATTGCTGGCAGAATCCAGCTCAGAGGGCATAACTTGGTTCTGAGGCCCCAGTGGCTTGCTAAAATGGAGACCACACTGGGACATAGTGAAGGCTGGCAGTGTGTAGGCTCTGTCTTAAAGGGGGTAACTGATGAAGGGAGAGCACGTGCTCCTAGTCAGGTAGGTGGGAGGAGCAGTAACCAGAGTCCTACAGAGAGGTTAGAAAGTGTTCCTGCCTGAGCCACCTTGGGCCATTCACATTTGGTCAGTGCACCGAGCACTGCCAGTCTCTCTTCCATGTGCTGTTCACACGTCATCTTGTTTCATTTGCGTAAGAATCCTACATGTCAGGTTATATCCACGCTAAGTTGCCCTGCTGGAGCCAGCCTCAGGCCAGGTCTCCTGAAACAGAGGATGCTCTTCCAGGCACTGTCCCGCCCACCCCCAGGGACCACGTTATTTTGTTTGTTTTGTTTTATTTTTAAACAGCTTTATTGAGCTATAATTCCCATACCATACAATTCACTCATTTAAAGTGTTCAGTGGTTTTTGGTGTATTACATTATTAAGGTTTTTTTTAAACAAACGTTATAAAAATGCTTGATTGATTGGAATCTGAACCCTTGACCTTGGTGTTATAACACCGTGCTCTAATTAACTGAGCCAACTGGCTAGCCTATTACATTACTAACTTTTTAAAACTCTGGTAAAATACATACGCCATAATGTTTACTGTTTTAAATTATATTCACAATGTTACACAACCATCACCACTATCCAAAACTTTTTTGTCTTCCCAAACAGAAACTCTGTAACCATTAAGTGGTAACTCTACGTTCCCACCTGTCCCCCAGCCACTGGAACCTCTAATCTTTCTGTGTATGAGTTTACCTATTCTAGGTATTTCATATAAGTGTAATCATACAACATGTGATCTTTTGTGTCTGGCTTCTTTCACTTGGATAATGTTTCCAACATTCATCCATGTTGCACCATATAGCCGTACTTCATTCCTTTTAATGGCTGAGTAGTATTCATTATATGGATACACCGTATGACATTTTGTTTATCAGATCATCTGTAGGTGCACACTTGAGTTGTTTCCACCTT
>NW_007736196.1:25129-26287 GCF_000696425.1 Galeopterus variegatus | reverse complement strand
TGCATGACTCAAGGTATGGTTTTGCTCTATTAACTTGTGCACAAACAGACTGAATGGGCCAAGATGCCTGGTCCAATTATACAAAAAGATTAAAAGGAAGGAGGCTTATGGAAGGGATAAGAACTGTTTCCCTCTACTTCCATCCTGAGGAAGGTGGAGGAACTGGAGGGAGCAATCCAGTTGGTTTGACCTCAGAACTTAAGGCTGGAAGACAAGTCTCAGCAGGAGGAGGTTTCCTAGAGGGAAATGGTATGAAGGTGGCAAGGTGAAGGTGGACCTCAGGGCTTTCAGGGGCCAGGATAGAAGCTCCGGATCAGTTACTTGTCTGTGATGCTACGTGCCAGGGTGCACACACAGGACAGGTCCAGGTGTGGCACCGCATCTGCCCAGGGGTTGCTGTTTTGCCTCCATTGCCCATGGGGGCTGTGCACAGAGACAGAGAGGGAGGCTCTTCCAGGAACCTTAGTCCATTCCTTCAGTCTTGTGGGGCCAGGTGAAGTTGAATCTAACCATGCCCCCAGCTGGCCCCTCCTGGAGCTCAGGTGGGGTCAGCACATGGCAGCATGGAGGGTGCGCTCCTGAGCAGATCAAGCTCTGCCAAGGGAGGAGGAAGAGGGCAGGGTGCTGGGTCAGCACCTGCACTGCCCTGCATGTATGACAGGTGCTTCCACCACTAACCAAAGACCTGGGCTGCGGGGAGCAGTTCCAGGAAGTGAGGGCAAAAACAGACCAGTGAGAAGCAATAATATTGCCATGGCTGGGATGGTTTCTCATCTTCCTTAAGCCTGAGGAGGAAAGAGGTTTCTTTGTGTCATAGGCCAAGTCTTATAATAGTGTGATAACTATGTATCATGAGCTCTCTGTAAATAGTATAACTGTATCAGTAGCGCTCTTCAAATACTATAACTGTATATTGATAGCTGTTTGTAAATACTCTGTGTATCAGTAGCTTTCTGTAAATACTGTAACTGTGTATTGATAGCTATACATAATTTAACTCCACAGTTATCGAAGTACTGTAACTGTATTAATAACTATCTGTAAATACTATAAGTCTGTATTAATAGCTATCTGTAAATACTATAACTCCATAGCTACCTATAAATAGTACAACTGTATTTATAACTATTTGTAAGTACTATATCTCCATAGCTATCT
>NW_007736196.1:21470-23607 GCF_000696425.1 Galeopterus variegatus | reverse complement strand
CTCCCTGCAGGGATGTCCTCATCACCGAGCTGGTTGTCAGACAGTCCCCTGCTGCTTTGCTCTTATCCTGCCTTGCCAATTCCATTCTGGTCAAGAGAGACCTTCAGGGAACAGTTAACATTACAAGAAAGGCTGGGGAAGCACAGGTAACTTTCCAAAGATGAGTAATTGTCAGGTTCCTTTTTCATGTGGCCACATGACTGAGTCTCAGTGTATCTAATTTATGTTGCTTGTGAAAGCTCCAGGCAGTGTGGCCAGAAGAATGTGGCCACATCTGTCCCTCATCTGACAGGGTACATGACGAGCAGGGCTGGAGTGGCAGCTGCTGTGTCTCGAGAAAGAGCTCCTATTGGTGACCACCCCGCCCAGTCCCCTCCTGCCACGAGGCTGTGGTGGCTGAACGTCCCATCCTGCGGTGTGCACCATCCATGTGAAAGAGCCCTGGGTTTTTGTTATGTTGTCATCCATAAACAGAGTCGTGTAAATCCATCCTGTCCCTCTGCTGCTCATGTGGCTGCCCTTACCTTTCAGGAACTCCCTCTGCATATTGCTGTGTCTCATACTGTAGGTGATGATGTTTTGTTTAGAAGATGGAATTTTGCATGTTTTATATAGTTTGGTTAAAATACTCTACCTTGTTGCTAAAGCTTATGGGATGTGGACTGCTTAGGCATTTGCATGGGCACCTGCCTGGGAATGCCAGGCTTGCAAGCTGGAACTTGCTTTGGCAAGCGCCATCAGCCCCACTACAGGTTCCACTCAGGCATTTCTGAGCTCCTGCCCTGTGCCAGCACCCTGGTGGAACATAAAGGTGGTCAGGTCACACCCAAGCCCTTGAGGAGGGCTTAGTCTCATTAGCTTCAAGCATCTCACGGATGGACAGGTAGATGGACGATGGACAGGCTAATGGTTGGATTGGTAGATGGGCAGGTGGACAGATGATTCTTATACTGTGAATGAGTCTGGGTAATGTAGAGGAGAACTCTAAGGTAAGCAAAGGAGGTTGCTCCTCATCACACTGCAGCTGCTTCTGAGAGGCCATGGGACGTGGTTGTCAGGATCCCAAGACCCCACAGGCAGAGTCCCACCTGAATGAGCCAGAACAGGCATCAGAGTCCGTAGGTCCTATCAGGGCATCATGAAAATTGAAGCGCTTGTCCTATAAGAGAAGGGATGCACTGTGCTTATGGCTTTTTGTTCTTGTCTAGAGCAGGTGTGAGTTAGTACAAATGTATTAATCTGTTTCTGTGGCTTATGACGGAATGCCTGAGACTTGGGTAATTTACAAAGAAATGAAATTTATTTCTTACAGTTTGGGAGGCTGGGAAGTCCAGAGAATACATCTGGTGAGAGCCTTCTTCCTGGTGGGGTGATGCTTCACAGCAACAGAGTATCACATGGTGCAAATGGGCCTAGCAAGAGAGAGTTAGCCTTCTCCCTAGCTCTCCTTATAAAGCCATCAGAGCCATGCCCATTATTCCATGAATAGATCCATCCATTCACAAGGGCACAGTCCTCACAATCTAATCACCTCTTAAAGGCCCCACCCTTCAATTACCATAATTGGCTTTCCCACCCTCTTAACAATGTTACAGGGGAGATTGTTTCCAATACATAAACTTGTGGGAAACACATTTCACCAACAGCAACAAGGTAGGGATGTGATGCAGGGAACACTGTGCACCTGTGATTGCCAGTTGTGANCTTTGTCCTACCGCTTTTAGTTTGTGTAGTCTTCCTAATGAAGAGGAGACTTATTATCTCCTTACAAATGAGGAAACGGGGGCTCAGAGGCGTTGAGTGACTCACTTAGGTAGCACAGCTAGGTAAGTGACAGAGCAAGTCAGAATATGGCCTGTCCGGCTCCCTAAATTCTTCCTTCTGGAGTTTTATCACCGTGGGGTCTCTGGGACAGTGTCTGAGGAAGTGGAAAGGGTGGTAACCTTTGCAACAGGGACTAACGTAGCTCCCCACTCCTGTGTAACTGCAGCCCTGAGTTCAGGTCACCGAGCTGCAGTGAGGCAGACTGGGGAGTGTGGTTTTGAAGCAGACCTTGTTGGGGGCTCACTGGGGCTGCTCCCTGCAGGGATGTCCTCATCACCGAGCTGGTTGTCAGACAGTCCCCTGCTGCTTTGCT
>NW_007736196.1:17904-21170 GCF_000696425.1 Galeopterus variegatus | reverse complement strand
TTTTGTGACCGGTAAGGGGATCGCAACCCTTGGCTTGGTGTTGCCCGCACCGCGCTCAGCCCGTGAGCACACCGGCCATCCTTATATAGGATCCGAACCCGCGGCGGGAGCGCTGCTGTGCTCCCAAGCGCTGCACTCTCCCGAGTGCGCCACGGGGCCGGCCCTTAACGATTATTTCATTGAAAAATTTTCAGATTGAAAAAATTAAAATGTTACAGATTCAGTTGAAGCCCCTTTTCCTAATTCTTTAATTGAATTTGAATGTTATATTTCAAACAAAATTTGATATGTTATTAAAAAATTTTATTGGTACTATTTTTAAATTGTATTTTAAAGAGGGAGGCTTACTGAAAATGATGTGAGATGCTTAAAATTTGAGGCCTTTGGTCAGCATGGGTGGATGTAGAGTAAAGTGCTGTAAAAAGTGTTATGCATGATGCAGTTATTGAAAATCAGATGCTGGGTAGAGAGATCTCCACCACCGCCCCCCTGCCACCACCCTGCCACCCCCAAATCTAAAGTCTATGAAATGCTGAAGCTCGAGGGATCTCTCCTACAAAGGAGTATGCCTAATAGCTGCTTTGATTCTTTGTGAAATAGAGAGCATCAGTCAGTCGATGATGTGTTGTTAGCATCTGCTGAGAGCTAGGACATATCAGTAAATAGTTTCTTTATAAAGAACTAGACATTTTCATCATTCTTGATTTAAAAAAAAATTTAAACTAAAAAATTCCAAATTAAGGGAGAATGGAAGGGCTGGCTGGTTAGCTCACTTGGTTGGAGCGAGGTATTGTTACACCAAGGCAGGGGTTCAGATCCCCGTACCAGCCAGAGCTGCCAACCCCCCCACCCCCCAAAATGTAAACAAAAAGACAAGCAGTCAGAATAACTAGAGTTTACCCATGAAAACAAAAAACCTTTTATAGAGTGTGGTGCTGATAACATCAGGGTCAAGGGTTTGGATCCCTGTACTGGCCAGCTGCCCCCCAAAAAAGGGGCGAAGGCAAATGGAAAAAAATTTTTTCATGTTCATGTGCTGTTTAAATGTAGAGGTTTTTTTTTTACCTTTGTCCTTATGTGTCTGTTTGATTTAATAGATTGTGTTGAGTATGGTATTCTCCAGCCCAACAACCCATGACCCACAAACCTGACTCATGAGTAAATAATTTCTAATCAGTTCGTTTTGATTTTTTAAAAAATTGAAGTATTTTCTGCTTAAACAAACTGTTACATGGCAAGTCAGTATTTGGTGCTGTTTTTCTCGTGTGAACTAAAAGAAAAGGGAGAATTTGTCTCATACTAACTGGAATTTGAAGGTTTCTTATTTACTAACTAGAGGCTGATAGAAAAGAGAGAGCAGCCTAGGAGACTTCGGAGTGGCCCCAAAACCTACCCCGCCCACTATCCTCGTGCACAAGGTAGGACATCTGAAGTCTCCTTTCTACTGTGGGACCCTCCAGACATCCAGAAAGTGCAGGATCCCAGAGCATGCAGATGTCAGGGACAGGAAAGCAGCAAGGCCAGTTCCGGCAAGTTCAAACTTCTTCCTTACTGTTGGCCCAAGGCAGGTTTTTGTTACAGAGCTCTCTGAAGACTGTGCTCAAACCTTGCCAGTGTGGTCCAGCCGTGCCCAAATATTCTCTGAATTCCTGTCTGTCACTCCAAAAAGGCCCTGCTCATTCTTAGGCGTGTTTTGGCACCAGCTGAGTTTACAGTATTGATTTTTTAGTGCATGGCCTTTGACCAACGGGCTTTCTAGCATTATTGGTGTATGGTCCTGGCTGAGCTTCAAGTTTGCCGCTTGTCTCAAATAGCTTTGTAATAAATATGACCATAAGTTGATGCCTTCTAGCTGTATGAAATTCTAAGGCATCTTTGTTCTCAGCAGTCTTGGAATCCCACATAGCATCATGCAGGAAGATGACAAAGAAAGATTGTTCCGTGGTAATTCTATGATCAGGTAGTGGAGTTGGTATGGGGCTGATTTTGGAATTCTGTTCATTGTTATCTAGCTACTTGGATAGTTGAGGAATATCTTTTTTTTCAGAACTTTATTTGTATTCTGGTTGCTAGTAATGCTCCTCATGTTAGTTAATAACTACCCTGGTTTTTAAAAATAATTTGTTATTTTAAAATAGTTTAAGACTCACAAGAAGTTACAAAAATTGTACAGAGTTCCTGTGGCCCTTCACCTGGGGCCATCTTCTGTCCACTGCTGTGCAGGGATGGGAGTCAGAGGAGTGAAGGATTGCTGAGCTCCCACCAGGTACAGGCACTTTCAGGCACTCCCCTGGCATTCACTTGTTTAGCCCTCGTGGGAACCCAGTGACTGTCCTGTTATTTTTTCTCATTTTCCAGATGGAAATGAGCTGTCCCCACAAGGCAAGGGGCCGGCCATTTGTAGTGTTGAACAGGGAGAGGGTGTTGTCTGTGCTCCAGAGCTCTGGGGATCAGGTTAAGGTTGCCTTCAGCCGAACCACTTCTTTACCTGGTTCCTTCCTGGACTCATCCCGCTTCCCTCCCTTGATAAATTAAGGGGCGCCTGAGGTTCCGTCTCCCCATCTACGGCTCTGCTCTTTCAGAGCTATACTGGGGCACCTGGTGCGATTTTAAGCTAGTCTCTTCCCCTGGTGGTAGGCAAGGTAGGTAGAGACCTGCGTGTAACCTTTTCAAACAGCCAGCAGCAGAACTGGGGGGCACCCTGGGAAAGCCACCAGGGAAGAGGTCCACGTGGAAGACTAGGAGCTGCCTGTCACATTCACCCCGAGTGTGTTCTTTGCCTGGCATGATGTCTTTTTCTTTTCTTCTACACACAGGTGCGACAGGCGGTGACCTCCGTGGTGGGGGGCTGGCTGCTGAGCCTACGGGACCGCTACTCCTTTTTTCACAAGCTCATCCCTTTGTTGCTGAGCAGCCTCGATGACGAGATTCCTGAAGTCATGTAAGTGGCCGTGGTTCTGAGGAGAGACTGAGACCTTTTGTTTCCAGATGCTGGGAGTCAGGCAGCTAATTATAGCCTACCCTTGGGCCTCTTGACGTAGGCGTGTCTTTGGTTGACAACAGTAGATTCATTTGTTTTCTGGTTTATCAGGCACTTGCTTTTCCTAAATTGTCATTTACAGCAATGATTGCTTCTCTTATTTTCAGAATTTCTCATAGAAACCTGCCCTTGTCCCCATATTCTAGGTGTTATGAGATTGTGTGGCATCCAGAAGGTCTCTGTAACTTTTAAAATATTATTTTGCATCTTTTTAACATTTTGATTG
>NW_007736196.1:14236-17757 GCF_000696425.1 Galeopterus variegatus | reverse complement strand
CAGCTAATTATAGCCTACCCTTGGGCCTCTTGACGTAGGCGTGTCTTTGGTTGACAACAGTCGATTCATTTGTTTTCTGGTTTATCAGGCACTTGCTTTTCCTAAATTGTCATTTACAGCAATGATTGCTTCTCTTTGTTTCAGAATTTCTCATAGAAACCTGCCCTTGTCCCCGTATTCTAGGTGTTATGAGATTGTGTGACATCCAGAAGGTCTCTGTAACTTTTAAAATATTATTTTGCATCTTTTTAACATTTTGATTGGGCACATGGATAGAAATCAGCCACCTTTTAGTGTGGTCAGTAAAGTGATGAAAAGCCCACTGGAATTTCTGGTTTGCTCTTTCAGGGATATGGGACTTTCCACTATCTCGCCCAGTGAAGGTGACTTGACCCACACCCTGGCTCAGTAAGGAGCAGTACCGCAGAACTCTCCTCCTGCAGTGAGAGAGCCCTGAACTGTTGATTGTCTCTGTTGTGCTGCAGGCAGTTGGCCGCCAGCCTCTGGGAGAAAGTCGGCCTACAGTGGCAGAAGGAGAATGAGGAGGACCTGAAGGACAAGCTGGACTTCGCCTCCCCCCCGCCACCCCACTACCCTCCACAAGGTGAGTGGCAGCCTTTCAGATGAACAGCAACCATGGGAAGGGGCCATGAGCTCAATCTTTGTTCATGTGGGAAAGGAGTGCCTGAGCCTTAAGGAAGGCTTTAACTCCTGCAGGTCTGTTGAGACCAGGGCAGCCACTTGGGCCAGAAGGAAGCAGGAATACCTGGTCTCGAAGGTCCCAGAGAAAGGGTGCCTTCTTCCATTGGGCTGGAACTCCCTCCTGCAAAAGCCAATGCTGTTGTCACCCACATGTCCTGGGCAGGGCAGCACACCTCTGTCTTCAGCATCACCCGGGCACCCCTCATTCGCCTCCATGGCAGCCTCTCTCTCTATTCTGGACCAGCTTTATTTTTAAAAGACGTGAAGGCTTCCAGACATGTCCAGGTGCACCACTAGAAGGTGTCCACCTTGCTCCCTTGAGAGTGGATGCGAGGATGGACGTCTTAAGCTGTGGAGTCCTAGGCAACTCTGCTTAGTGGTAGTGGGAGTTTCAGAAACAGGTGGGCTGAGGGTGCTTTGTCATTTTACCAAAAAAGGAGCTAAACACATAGGTCACAAATAAGATGAAGTCTTTATGTTCTGACGTCACTTCCACACTTAGAACGGGACCTCCCATTGTGCACCCTCCCTGTCCTGTCCTTTGCTTCCTTGCTGGATCACAAGCACACTTTATACCTTTGTTAGCGTGCCTTGTCTCTCTCCATAGGACCTAGTCAAGCCTGCGCTAAATCTGTGAGGAAGGGCTCAGGCCCAGCCTGCACTCCCTCTGCCTCATGGCCTGGGCCACCTCTGGCTTTATTATTTATTTTGGAAACCACTTTACTGTCATGGGAATGAGTATCTTCCACTTGTACTTGATCAGGTGCTTTTATCACTGTAATCTGTCTGCAGGGTATTTTCTTAAAATTGAATTATAGGTACACACTGACAAGGACAAAAAATAAAAATGCAACCCAGGTCAGATACCAGTGAGAGATATACAGTCTCACAACTTCCTAGATTGCACCTCTTCCCTCTCTGGGAATGTTCCTCCTGCTGAACAGTCCAGGGGGCCGGGTCATTGCACTAGAGGGAAATGTTGAAAGTTGTGAAATACAGCAGGAAGATGGTTTCCTGTATTTTGTATTTGGCATGATGTTAAGTTTGAGGCCACAAAGGAACTGCTCCTCTCTTCAGCTGGCAAATCAGATAACCTTTTTCTTTCTTTCTGGTCGATATATCTCTGCTTTTACAGATTTGCCCCTCAACTGTGAAAGCACACATATATTGGAAAAGGTGCAAAAAGTAGTCGCTAACAAGGTTTATTCTGATTTAGTCATTTTGAGAGCACACCATCTTTTTAAAAATGTAGAACTTGAATGGAAGTGAAATTCCCAAAGGTTTGTTTTCACATTCTCTTAATACTTTCTCCCTTCAGCTACCCAGAGTTAACTTTTGCACCAGTCGGACCTAGAAGCTACACTGGGGGTTGTGTTTATTTACATCACGTTTCAGCTGGGTTCTGATCATTGGTTGGGTAATAATTCTCTTAGATATGAGGTCCGGTGTGTCTACCTAACTAATTTTATACAGAACCTGAGGTTGTGTTCACCTGGCGCATAGTCAGTAGGAAATCCATCAAATATCGATTGAGCACAAAGGGCTGTTCTTATGATGTAGGAAAGTTTTGTTCTTGCCGGTGGGCATTGGTTCATCCTTAACAGATCTCACTGTAGAGAGGAGAGAAGGAGCATGGAAGACAGTAACTATATTTTGAAGATGCAATCCTTGGAATGTGATAAGAGGAAGACAGATGCGCGTGTGGGCACCGACACACACACACACCCCGCGCCCCTCATTGACTGACAAGGCCTACTATGTGCAGGGTACTTCAGAGAGGGGCTCTGTCTCCAGGCCTTCCGTTGTCTGGTGGAAATATGAGATTTTCTAGTACTGCCTGATTTAGAAATGGTTTAAGGACATGGAGATATTTCTTAGTGATTATTATAAAAAATCTAATTAGTTGTACATTGTGAAGCTTGGAGAATGTAGTTATGTTCAGAATTTTTGTTTCAACTAGGTTATAATAAATTTAGAATGAATTACAATCAAATGGCATAAGCACTAGATTTCACTAGATTTTTGGCATTATCCCTGAAATTACTTTTTTCAGTCTATAGATTTGAATTTTAAATATAATATTTCAGATTTTGCTTTTACAGTATTTCAAACGCCTAATTATGTCAGTCTCTTCATCAAAACCTCAGAGTGGCCCCCACCTCGCTGAGCACACACACTCCTCACTGTCCTTCCCAGCCCCAGCCCCACCCCCGTCCCAGCACCCACTTTCCCTGGGGTCTTGTGACATCCCTTTCCCCAGGTGACCACACTCAGCCACTTAGAACAGGCTGCCTTTTAATCGTGACATTATTTACATCAGTAAAATTTATTCTTTAGAGCTGCAGTTCTGTGAGTTTTGATAAACGCAACCTCTATAATCAAGATATAGGACAATTCCATCACTCCAGAACTTGCCCTGTGCCCTGGCGGCTGCTACGTGGCTTTCTCTCCCTGTAGTTTTCCTTTCCCAGGATATCATGGAAATGAAATCATACCATATATAGCCTTTTATGCCTGGCTCACCCCATTCAGCCTAACGCATCAGATGTCTGTCTGTGCCTGTGTCCATAGCTCTTTCCTTTACAATGTGAGTAGTATTCCATTCCGCACTCACCCAGCTGAAGGATGTTTGGGTCATTTCTAGTTCTTGGTGATTACAATTAAAACTGATATGAACATCTGCATACAGGTTTTTGTGTGACTATATGTTTTCATTCTCAGATAAATACTTAGGTATGAGATTGCTGGATCGTATGGTAACTACGTGTCTAACTTTATAAGAAACTTGCCACGCTGTTTTTCAAAATGTCTGTACCATT
>NW_007736196.1:4768-13334 GCF_000696425.1 Galeopterus variegatus | reverse complement strand
TTTTTTTTCCTTTTTGTCTTTTTTTCGTGACCGGTAACGGGATTGCAACCCTCGGTGTCATACCCGCACCACGCTCAACCAGTGAGTAGACCGGTCTCTATATGGGATCCGAACCCTCAGTGGGAGCGCCGCCACGCTCCCAAGCGCCGCACTCTACCGAGTGCGCCACCGGGCCGGCCCTTCTTTGGTTAAGTTCTGATCAGATCTTTTGCCTATATATTAAATTGGTGGGGTTTTTTGTTTGTTTCTTATTATGGAGTTTTAAGAATTCTTTGTATATTCTGGATACAAATCCTTCATCAGATCTGTGTTTTGCGATTTCTTCTCTGGCTAGGCTGCCTTTGAGCGCCCCCCTGCATATTTCTAGCTGAGGCCCTGGGTCCTGCTCCTCTTCATCAGGGTCTCAGCTCCTACTTCACTTCCTCAGAGAGCGGCTTTCCACCAGCCACCAAACCTCCCTACACCCTGCTTTACTTTCTTCCTGTACTTTATCTCTGGCTGATGTCATTCTGTTTCTTAGGTGAACGTGTGCTTATATTACATCTTACCCTGAGAGGGCAGTCTTGTCTACTGCTACATCCCAGCACCTGGGGCAGGTGTGCCAGGTGCAGAATGGCTCAGTTAGTATCAGATGAATGAATGAGTGGGTGATGTGTTCTTTCTTACCTACAAGAATGGACAATCTAATTGTGTGGTTGAATTGCACACCAGAGAGTATGAACAAAGTTCGGCAATGTATACAGATCACTGCTGCTCAAATGTAATGGTCTGTTAAATAAGGAATGCAGGTAAGCTGTACCTGGGTCAGGAGTTTAATCAGAGCCCATTTTCCCCTCTTTCCTAAGAAAATAAGATGTTCATTACNGTCAGGAGTTTAATCAGAGCCCATTTTCCCCTCTTTCCTAAGAAAATAAGATGTTCATTACCTTGAAACATTGTATATATCATGGTTTGTCCTTAGCTTTACAAACACAATATAAGTTGACTGTAACAACACTGAAGTAAATCTCCACTTTTAAAACCAGTCTACATGCTGAGAAGATTGGAAGGCATAGTCCTTCGTCTTCAAGTCAGTTATTTACCCAAACAAAGTGCCCTTCTTGTGCAGAAATGCAAGTTCATGCTTGACATATGTCTGATGACTGCGTTGCGCACCGCCAGCAGCAGGATTGCCCGGTGACAGCAGGTTCCGGAGTCCTTTCTACTTTGAAATTATCTCTCTGTTAAAATGTTTTCCTTGGTAATGCTTGAATGCAAAGGGAAGCACCTCTTCATGATGGTGAATGGCTTGCCAGATCTTTTAACACAAGAGAATAGAGCTGGCTTTTTAAAAAAAAAAAAAACACAAAACCTGTTTTAGAAATAAGTAGAGTTCCCTTTGAATAAATATCATTGTAATGTAGATTGCCTTGTACATAATGCCCTTCTGTGTTTTCATGTTCTGCCTGAGAGCTCATACCTGCTCTGCTCTGCTTGTATATTTCATCCAAGTATTTGGAGAGATGGGAGGCTTGAATGGAAGTTGTCAGAAATGTTACATTGTGCAGACTAATAAAAAGGAACAGACTGGAAAAACTGGTTTGCATTGTGTTTTGAAACATTGTATATACCATCGTTTGTCCTTAGCTTTACAAACACAATATAAGTTGACTGTAACAACACTGAAGTAAATCTCCACTTTTAAAACCCGTCTACATGCTGAGAAGATTGGAAGGCATAGTCTATCATCTTCAAGTCAGTTATTTACCCAAACAAAGTGCCCTTCTTGTGCAGAAATGCAAGTTCATGCTTGACATATGTCTGACGACTGCGTTGCGCACCGCCAGCAGCAGGATTGCCCGGTGACAGCAGGTTCCGGAGTCCTTTCTACTTTGAAATTATCTCTCTGTTAAAATGTTTTCCTTGGTAATGCTTGAATGCAAAGGGAAGCACCTCTTCATGATGGTGAATGGCTTGCCAGATCTTTTAACACAAGAGAATAGAGCTGGCTTTTTAAAAAAAAAAAAAACACAAAACCTGTTTTAGAAATAAGTAGAGTTCCCTTTAAAAAAAAAAAACAAAAAAAAACCTGTTTTAGAAATAAGTAGAGTTCCCTTTGAATAAATATCATTGTAATGTAGATTGCCTTGTACATAATGCCCTTCTGTGTTTTCATGTTCTGCCTGAGAGCTCATACCTGCTCTGCTCTGCTTGTATATTTCATCCAAGTATTTGGAGAGATGGGAGGCTTGAATGGAAGTTGTCAGAAATGTTACATTGTGCAGACTAATAAAAAGGAACAGACTGGAAAAACTGGTTTGCATTGTGTGGAACCAGCAAAGCCCCATTGCATGGGGCATTGACCCCCTCCGAATTAGCTTTGGTGTTAAGAAAAAAGGAATTTTCCTAGCCTGGAAGACAAGAAGGGCCTCCATCATTTAGAGGGTGCAGGTAATACTTCATTTAACACTAAAATAGACATCATCATTGTCCTTCTCCCACAGATAAGGAGTTAAGGCCTGAGAGGTTCTGTGGCTTGTCCACAGTCAGGGTCAGTGTCCGTACCCGGACTGAACCCTAGCACATTCGTCTCCTCTGTGATCCCTGACCCAGCTGACCCTCCTTGTCCTCTGCACTGAGGAGTCTCCATGTCTTCCAGGAATATCAACCTCTAATCGCTCCTTCAGTACCTCTGCTTTTGTAAACAGCCAAAACATTGTTACCAAATACTCAATGTCATTCTTACCTATTTGTGACTGTTTATAAAAACACAGTAGAGAGTTGACCTGTCATCATACATGGATAAACAGATTAAAAATCAGTGAACTGTTTTTCTGACCACTGTTAAAATACACTTAGTCTAATTGTGCAAAAAATAAGGTGACTTAATGTCCTGTATGCTTCTAACTTCCCAGCTTTGTTAGCACTTTCCACTGACTTCTCCTTGACTTGGGAGGCAAGGGAGAGAGTTATGTTTAAAAATTATGCCAGGCGGGAAGGCCCTTGACCTTGGTTTCAACACCAGGTCCTTCAGAATCCTCCTGAAGCTGCTCATCACTCTGCACCATGTGGCACTGGGTGGCAAGTGCCCCAGGCGCTTTTGGGGCTGTGTGGAATATATTTGGCGTGCTCAGTGCCAACTTACACGGCGCCCCCACAGATCCGTAACAAAGCCGCAACTCTGCTTGTCAGAAAAAATGACTTCAAGGTTAGAAGGAAATCATGTGGTAGCAGTAAAAATTAGGTGAAAATACAGGTAGACCATGTCACCCTTAATACTTAGCAGGATTCTCAAGTACCTACACTAGAGTAAGAAGCAGAAGTCGTCATTCAGAGTGCCCATGTGTGCCCAGTACTACAGGTACCAAGCCTCATGAGGGCATGTTCTCACCTGCCTCTTACAGCTGACGAGGCAAAGCCTCGAGAGTTTGTGGCTACTAAAAGGTGCACAGATGCCCGTGGGGACCTCTGTCCCTCAGAGCCTGTGTTCTTTTCATCACCCTGAGTTAATTGTGTACTGTATGTGGCAGATACTTAAGGGGCTATCTGTCTGTGTCACAGACAGATGAGCCCGTAATTTAGTGACATGCTCCACCATTGCCCTGCAGGACACACCACGAGACCACTTGTGAGAGCAGTCACTTCTCTGCATGGTTGCATTCTTTTGAGCTGCATGCCAGGTTTAAATATTCTAGTCTTTCTTCCTGGGAAAGAGTTATGGAGCGAACAAATGGTGATTTTTACTGTCTGATGCAAAGCAGAGGGCAGAGCCACGTGCTGCCACAGCTGGCTGGGAGTGTTGGTTAGGAGAAGTCGTACCATCACTGACCCAGGCCTCAGTTCTACACACATTCGTGGGGCCAGGCGGCGTGAGGCCTTTGGGATGAGAATAAGCAGCAGCCAGAGGCAAGGAAAAGCTCTCACCTTGGCCTGAGCTAGGACTTGAGCTTTGATGCTCAGACCCCAGAGGTCACTGCTCCCTCAGTGCCTCCTAAGATTGTTTCTTCCTCTTGTATCCCCACCCCCGACCCTGTCTAGAAAATGAACTTTGACCCCACCACTGGTTTTTAATCCTTCTCCCACCTTCTGAAATGTCACCTTTTCTGAATGGTGTTTCCCTTCTTTACATACATTGGATTTGTTACAGTGCTTCCTTACCTTTACCTACCATTGGTTTTTAGAAAAGTTAAATCTACATCGCCATCACATTTAATCGTGTTTCAATTATGAAAATAAATTAGCTTTGCAAATATTTGCATCTTACCTGTTTTGTTTAAAACTGAATAAGTCTGTTCACTGCAGCTGTCAGTTGTATTCTGTAAAAGCTGAACCAACACGCCATTGTCGTCATTCTGTTCTTTTGCTGCCTTTGTCCACCTAAATTGTCTTTTCATGCTTTTTGCTCACTAAAGTACTGCAATTATGTTTTCAAAGAAAAGATTAATAGATAATCACTGAGCTTTCTAGACACCTGACCTGGCAGTTTTGAACTCTGGACTTAAGAAGTTAATTGCTTCAGACCTCAGGGCACTTCTTTGGCGTTTACCTTCATCAGCTGCATGATTAATAGACAGAAACACTGACCTCGCACTCTGGTAAATCAAAACATAGATTATCAACTCTGTAAAGGAATTTGGATGTGGAGAAGCTAAAGCCCTCATGCATTTTTGGTAGAAGGCCAGAATGGTGCAGCCACTTTGGAAAATTGTCTGCCAACTTCTTAAAATTTCACATATACACTCACAATGTGGTCCCTAAAGCCCTCATGCATTTTTGGTAGAAGGCCAGAATGGTGCGGCCACTTTGGAAAATTGTCTGCCAACTTCTTAAAATTTCACATATACACTCACAATGTGGTCCAGCCATTCCACCCCTAGATATAAGACTTGACAGATATGAAAGCTTACGTCTGCCTGAGATTTGTATGTTTATAGCAGCATTATTCAGAAGAGCCCCAAAGTGTAAACAGCCCATGTTTGTCAATTGATGAGTGAATAAAACGAAGTAAGTCCGGACATAGAATATTATTCAGCAATAAAAAGGAATGAAGCACTTATATGTGAAACAACATGGGTGAATCTCAAAAACAATGTACTAAATGAAAGATGTCCGTTTTTATGAAATTCCTAGGAAAGGCAAAACTTAGGCACAGAAAGCAGATCACTGGTCCCCTGGGCCCTGGTGTGGGAGCCAGGATTGACTGCAGAAGGGAACTAGGGGACTTCTTAGGGTGGCAGAAGTGATCTGAATGGGTCTGTGGTGGTGAGTGCACAGCTGTGTAAATTCACTGCAGCTCAGCTTATACACTTGAGTGAATTCNGACCTCAGGGCACTTCTTTGGCGTTTACCTTCATCAGCTGCATGATTAATAGACAGAAACACTGACCTCGCACTCTGGTAAATCAAAACATAGATTATCAACTCTGTAAAGGAATTTGGATGTGGAGAAGCTAAAGCCCTCATGCATTTTTGGTAGAAGGCCAGAATGGTGCAGCCACTTTGGAAAATTGTCTGCCAACTTCTTAAAATTTCACATATACACTCACAATGTGGTCCAGCCATTCCACCCCTAGATATAAGACTTGACAGATATGAAAGCTTACGTCTGCCTGAGATTTGTATGTTTATAGCAGCATTATTCAGAAGAGCCCCAAAGTGTAAACAGCCCATGTTTGTCAATTGATGAGTGAATAAAACGAAGTAAGTCCGGACATAGAATATTATTCAGCAATAAAAAGGAATGAAGCACTTATATGTGAAACAACATGGGTGAATCTCAAAAACAATGTACTAAATGAAAGATGTCCGTTTTTATGAAATTCCTAGGAAAGGCAAAACTTAGGCACAGAAAGCAGATCACTGGTCCCCTGGGCCCTGGTGTGGGAGCCAGGATTGACTGCAGAAGGGAACTAGGGGACTTCTTAGGGTGGCAGAAGTGATCTGAATGGGTCTGAGGTGGTGAGTGCACAGCTGTGTAAATTCACTGCAGCTCAGCTTATACACTTGAGTGAATTCTATGACATATAAATTATACTTGAGTAAAGCTGTTTTAAGAAACTCACTGAGGCTAGGATCAGTTTTAACAGTCTGTTTATGCATTCAGTAAATATTTATTGAGGACCTCCCCACACAAAGGGAGTTAAGCCCCTGTTTCTACCCTGCCCCACACTGCAGAAGCGGGAGTTGAACCTCCCCTGTCCCCCTGCTCCTGGACCTGAGCAGCACCTCCTCTGGGCTTTGATCTCCTATGACAGCCATCAGCAGGATGGGTGAGGCCACATGGGGTAGGCATCCCCAGCCAGCTCACCTGGAGTTCCTGCGCTGCCCTGTGGTGCAGGTGCAGGTGAGGCCTCTCCCTGGGAAGACAGCATCATTGACAGCAGGTTGCCAGAGGGGCAGCGAGTCTGAGATGAGTCTCCCAGATGAGATGAAGGAGTTGTTGACAGGAAGAGACCAGACCTCTCAGGGAAACCTTTGTGCCTTTGCCACAGGCTGCTGCTCTGGGCTGTCTTTTCACCTGAGTTTTGTTATTTGACATTTGCTTTTATCATTCAAGTTGGGATGATTTTCAATTCAAGATAAGATTATTTGTTTATACCTCAAGTTCTGTTTACTTTGTTTATATTTTCCAGTGGGAAACCATTTGGGGATACAGAAAGAGAGAGAGGTTTAATTCTGTCAGACTAATAATTTTAGAAATTACTACTTTGGAAACTTAGGTACCAGTTATTAGAATTCATTTTATAAACTGAGCAGTTGAATTTAGCTTGGTGTTTGGCATATCCCTTTTTGTTTCTAAGCACAGTCTTGGACCTGTCAGGCAAATAATGGTTGAAAACGCTAAGTATATAAATAAATAAAGCATTCATATACCCTGTGACCCAGAAATTCTACTGGGATTAGGAACCAGTCCAGTTTCTTTGCTCACCCACATGTGCAAAGGTATGTAATAAGAATAGTCGCTTCACCTGCTTGTTGTATCAGCAGATGGTCAGGTACCACATAGACATCAACATCACCTGTATATACTGATGGGAAAATTTCAATATCCTAGACTAATGAAAACAGCAAAGTGTAGAGCTGTGTGCTGTCATTTTTGGAGTGGGTCAGTGGAAGGCGTACATATGTACTTCCATATACAAGGACTATCTCCAGGGGCTACAAAAGAAATGGCTAATAGTGGTCACCTCCAGGGAGGGGAATTGAGAAACTGGACAGAGTGGGAGGAAGACTTAGCTTTTCATTCTTTTTTGAACTGCTTGATTTTTTTTTTTCCACTTTTTAAAGCCAAAATGAAAAACAAAACAAAATAAAATACTTTTAAGAAATAGTTCCAAGCTCATATACCCTGCTTGTAGGAGTACAGATTGGTACAGGCCTCCTGTGGGACAGCTTAGCAGTGCGTTTCAGAACACTAAATGCACGTGCCTGTAGACCCAATGATTCCATTCTTAGGGTTTATCCAAATTAAGCAATCAGAGATGTATAAAAAGATTTACGTACAAAGATGTTCATCATAGTGTTAATTATAATAAGAAAGTTGGAAACAATTGGATCAGTAAATTCGAATATTCTATCCCATGTGGCTATTTATTTTATTTTTAAGGATCCGATCCCTCAACTTTCATGTGGCTATTTAAGATCATCTTAAATTCTAGTTCTTCTAAGGCAGTGCTGACCAATGGAACTTTCTATAGTAATGGAAATGTTCTCTATGTGTGCTGTGCTGTACAGTATCCACTGGCCATATGTTGCTATTGAGCACTTGAAATATAGTCAGTATAACTGAGGAACAGAGTTGTTAACTGTATTTAAATATAAATTCATAAAATTTAATGAACTTAAATTTAAATAGCCATATGTGGCTAGCAGCTACCATACTGGAAAATGCAATTCCAGAATCTAGAATAAGAGCTGGCCAACTTTTTTCTGTGAAAAGCCAGATAGGAAGTATTTTAGTTTTGCAGGCCATATAGTGTCTGTCACAACTATTTGGCTCTGCCATTGTAATGTAAAAGCAGCCCTAGGCAATAGTACATGAATGGGCATAGCTTGTCCCAATAAAACTTTATTTATAAAAACAGCCAGTGGGCCAGATTTGACTTAAGAACAAGTTTGCTGACCCCTAGTCTAGAAGAGGATTATGGCTGCTATAGCAAGTACAGAAGAATAGGCTTCAGAACCATTTATATACTACAGACCAGCGTTTCTGTCACAATACCTCTCTAGGCCCATGTGTCCCCAAAGTGTGTATATCCAACTGTTAGCAGATTCTTCCCCAGCTGCTCTTGGTCATGTTTTCCCCATTTTGCAAACTTTCCACAATGGACATGTCATCAGGAAGAAAATTATCTACTCTTTGGCTTTTTGTTTGTTTTTTACAAAATTATGACAATAGAATTTGAATTGTTTAGGGGCCGGCCCAGTGGTGCACTGGAGAGTGCGCCGCTTGGGAGTGCGGCGGTGCTCCCACCAAGGGGTAGGATCCCATGTGGAGACCAGTTCCTGCTCACTGGCTGAGCGCGATGCAGGCGCAACACCGAGGGTTGCAATCCCGTTACCGGTCAGTAAAAAAAGACAAAAAGGA
>NW_007736196.1:2193-3832 GCF_000696425.1 Galeopterus variegatus | reverse complement strand
AAAAAAAAAAAAGAATTTGAATTGTTTGGAACTAATTCTATAATATAGCATAAAAATAGAAAAGTAACAGGAATAAAATTTGGAAATGGGGTCTCATGGTACAGCTGTTCTTTTTATTAAAACATACCCTTTAAATTCTGACACATAGAGGTTTCATTTCTATCTTTAGAATTGTTTTGAATTTTTAAAGTCAAAATCTCTTCATCAAAATCCTAAGAGGCTTTTTTGTAGATATTGACAAACTGATTCTAAAATTCACATGGAGCAGTGCGTCCCGGGTCAGCGTAGCCATGGTGGCTCATGTCCTTTCCTCCTGCGTCCACCACCTGCCCACAGCCTTTGTGCTGCTGCCCCTGGTCCCCACGCTGGCCGCTGCCTGGCCACTCCACACCGCTGTGTGTGCTGCGGGGGCCTGGATGAGGCCCAAGGTTCCTCAGCTGTCCTTGACACTCGCACAGGTTCCAGGTAGAGTTACACAGTTGTGCTGCCAGTATCNCAGCTGTCCTTGACACTCGCACAGGTTCCAGGTAGAGTTACACAGTTGTGCTGCCAGTATCGCAGCGCTCCCCCTTTGACGTTGAGGGAATCAAGGACCTATTCTCTACGTCTTGAAACTTTATGACAAGATTGACCTAGAAAAGCTCTTGGTAAATTCCCATTTTATGAAAGATCTGGGCTTAGACAGTTTGGATCAAGTGGAGATAAATCGTGGCCATGGAAGATGAATTTGGGTTTGGAATTCCTGACCATAGATGCGGAAAAGTTAATGGACCCACAGGAAATTGTAGATTACACTGCAGATAAGAAGGATGTATGTGAATAAAATATCAGACCCTTTTCTTCACTGAGAGAAGACTCAGGTGACACTGACAAGTGTCTGCAAGTGAGAATGCATTTTGGCATTATTGCTGGCTTTGACAGAGTAATTCTGTTGCACTTATATTTAAGTTGTCTAAGTGTTCTGCCCGTTGAAAATAAATCTGTATAAAAAGACAAAAAAAAAAAAAAGAAAAAAAGAAAATAAATCTGTAAAACCAAAAAATAATAAATAAATAAATTAAAATTCACATGGATCTGCAAAGGACCTAGAGCAGCCAAAGCTTTGAAAAAAAAAATAACACAGTTGAAAGACTAATACTTCCTGGTTTGAAAACTCATTATAAAACTTTAGTAATCAAGATAGTATGGTATTGGCATAAAGGCAGACAGGTCAATGGAACAAACTAGAGTGTTCAGAAATATACACACACATATGTGGACAGCTGATTTCTGACAAAAGTGCAAAGGCAATTTAGTGGAGAAAGGATAGTCTTTCAGCAATAGCGCTGTAATAATCAGATTATCCATCTACTAAAAAGTTTACTTGGGGCCGGCCCCGTGGCTCACTCAGGAGAGTGCAGCGCTGGGAGCGCAGGGACGCTCCCGCCGCGGGTTCGGATCCTATATAGGAATGGCTGGTGTGCTCACTGGCTGAGCGTGGTGCAGGTGACACCAAGCCAAGGGTTGCGATTCCCTTACTAGTCATGAAAAAAGACAAAAAATAAATAATTCATTCATTCATTCATTCATTAAAAGTTTACTTGGGGGCCGGCCCGGTGGCGCACTGGATAGTGCGCCACTTGGGAAGCGCGGCGGCGCT
>NW_007736196.1:0-1146 GCF_000696425.1 Galeopterus variegatus | reverse complement strand
CAGAGTAATTCTGTTGCACTTATATTTAAGTTGTCTAAGTGTTCTGCCCGTTGAAAATAAACCTGTAAAACCAAAAAATAATAAATAAATAAATTAAAATTCACATGGATATGCAAAGGACCTAGAGCAGCCAAAGCTTTGAAAAAAAAAATAACACAGTAGAAAGACTAATACTTCCTGGTTTGAAAACTCATTATAAAACTTTAGTAATCAAGATAGTATGGTATTGGCATAAAGGCAGACAGGTCAATGGAACAAACTAGAGTGTTCAGAAATAGACACACACATATGTGGACAGCTGATTTCTGACAAAAGTGCAAAGGCAATTTAGTGGAGAAAGGATAGTCTTTCAGGAAAAGCGCTGTAATAATCAGATTATCCATCTACTAAAAAGTTTACTTGGGGCCGGCCCCGTGGCTCACTCAGGTGAATGCAGCGCTGGGAGCGCAGGGACGCTCCCGCCGCGGGTTCGGATCCTATATAGGAATGGCTGGTGTGCTCACTGGCTGAGCGCGGTGCAGGTGACACCAAGCCAAGGGTTGCGATTCCCTTACCAGTCACGAAAAAAGACAAAAAATAATTCATTCATTCATTCATTCATTCATTAAAAGTTTACTTGGATCCATATCTCATATGATATGCAAAAATTAACCCAAAAATGAATCATAGACCTAAATAGAAAACCTAAAACTATAAGCTTCTAGGATAAAGCCTTCAAAACCTTGGGTTAGGCAAAGCTTTGTTAGAGATGTCATCAAAAGCACACTCCGTAAAAGAATAAAGGGATGAATTGAACTTAACCAAAATAAAAACTGCTTTTTCTTTTTTTTTTTTTTTTTTTTTTTTCTTTTTTNGACTGAGAAAATATTTGCAAATTATATATATAATGATTTGTATTCAGAATACAGAAAGAACTCTTAAAACTCAATAATAAGACAATAGATAATCCAATTTTTTAAATGGGCAAGAAATTATTTGAAAAGATACTTTACCAAGAAAGATAATGTAGACAACAAATAAGCACATGAAAATATGCTCAGTATCATTAGTCATTAGGGAAATGCTAATTAAGACCACAAGGAAATACCACTGTACTCTCTTAGACTGGTTTAAATCTAAATCTGACAATACCAAGTGCTGATGAGA
>NW_007736195.1:67176-67545 GCF_000696425.1 Galeopterus variegatus | reverse complement strand
GGGAGAGGGAGGAGGGAGGAAGGTTTTGGTGATGGGACATAATAATCAACTACATTGTATACTGACAAAATAAAAATTTTTTAAAAAATGGTTAAAATGTCAAATCTTATGTTACATATATTTTATCACAATAAAATATAGTAAAATAAAAAAAAAAAAGAAATTGGATTGTTATTCCAAAGGCCAGACTATTTATTTTCTTGGCTATAATTCAAGCTACAGGTTCAACAGTTTTTGAGTGGAGATATTGGATATAAGCTATGCATAGTGCCTTCAATTTCAAAATATTGGGGTTTATTCCTGATTTCCAGGCTTATTTCACTCCACATGACAGAGATGGAGAATAATGGCTGTGATGTTATCACATGA
>NW_007736195.1:58571-66461 GCF_000696425.1 Galeopterus variegatus | reverse complement strand
AAGTTGTTTAGGATCCTCTTCTGAAGTTCCATGTGTCTTAGGTCAACGAAAGCATACGTGTAACGAGTGCTGGCTCATTCCAGAGAAGGAGAGAAGGATAAAACGTGGGCCTTGTTCTCAAGGACCTCATGACCTATTAGGTGAGGCAGAAATAGAACATGTAAGAGTAGTTCAGTATGAAACACATTAACATAACATTAGAGGACTGATAGAGTTTGGATGTGTTTTTCCCCCAAAACTCCAGTGGAAATCTGATCCCCAATGTGGCAGTGTTGAGAACTGTTTGAGTCGTGGGGTCAGATCCCTCATGAACGGATGAATGCTCTCCTTGGGGCGTGGGGGTAGTGAGTGAGTTCTCGCTTTATTAGTTCCAGTGAGAACTGGTTGTTTATAGGACCCTGGCACCTCCTCTCTCTCTCTTGCTTCCTCTTGCCATGTGATCTGCTGGTTCCCACCAGCTGCCTGCCATGTGCAATGAGTAGAAGCCGCCCGAGGTCTGTGCCAGATGCAGCTGTCCCAGAATCATAAGCCAAATAAACCTCTGTTCTTTATAAATTACCCAGTTTCAGGTATTCTGTTATAGCAACACAAAATGGACTAATACAAGGACCAAGGAAGAGTGGATTGAGGAGGGGATTACTAAATAAGGTGAAATCAGGGAACGTTTCACAGATGAGCTGCACATGAATAAGTCTTGAAAGGTGAATAGGAATTTACAGGTAGAAAAGTTAGGGAATAATATTCCAATGGGAGGGAACAGCATAAACAATCTTATGAAGACGTGAAGTAGCATATGTTCAGGTAAGTGTGATGACTTAGGTCAGCTTAGCATTTGGCAGGAGAAGTGGTGGAAGATGAGGACAGGTGCTGAACCGTGGAGCGCTCCCTGTTCTGTGTGTGCCCATGGTGCATTGAAGGCCCAGTATTCGGTTGAACTGTATGGAATTGACATTTCTATAAGTCAAAAGAGGCAAATACTGGAATTTCAGAGATTCACATATTAAAATTCATCTTTGAATTCATAAGCTACCTTCCACTTTGACATTTTGAAGTGAGTTTGTCTAACGTGACACATTTGCTTGTGAGAAAAAGAAGCCCACTTAATGTTTCTCAGGTGGTTTACTGAGTGGGAGCAAAAATAGATTCTCCTAGGAGTCCAAAAACAAGAACTGGGCTCAGCCAAGCCTCATGGGAAACAGAAATGACCCCAACACTGCCCTTGCCGTGGCATTGCTGTTCTTTTGGTTGATCCGCTTTTTTTTCTGTGTCACTTGACGTTCTTGACCGACTCATGGTTTCTTCTTCCTCATGCCTTCAGCTTGCTGTAGACATGGCACCCCTAGCCCTTCTCCAGGTCATAACACTTTGGCCTCAGCTCTCTCCATCAGCTGAGAACTTCCCTGCATGTTCTGAAATTCTGAGAGGATGAACCTCACTGGCCCAGCTCATCTTTTGGTACTAGGCTGTAGGTCACTGGCCCATGTGTAAGCTGGCTCTCTCTCCACATCCACTACCCACTAGCCGGTAAATTATCCACGACTGTGGGAATAACACAGCTACTTAATGGCGGGAGGTGTGGTGTGGCCACTTTCCTCAGAGCAGGATGTGGTGGGCAGGTCCACCGAGGCTGGGCAGCGCTGCTCAGTCTCCCAGTAAGGCAGGCTGAGGGTCGCTGAGTTGGTTCTCAAGGTCTCAGAAGAACTAATCGCCAACATTTTGTTTTCAGCTCTAAGAATATTTAAGAAATGTGTCCTTGATATCATTACCTATAATAACTCTGATCTTCATCAAACTTGACATTTCTGCATTAAATAATTCCTGTCATTGCTGGAGTTTGAGTCTGCAGGGGGAAAAAATGCACTAATTAAGTTTTGACAGCAAAATCCCCTGTTTTATTAACTGCATCCTTCTGAGGATATAAGCAATAGTTGACAGTCATTCCTTTCCTACCTGCCCATGTTAGACATACTTGAATATCTGCTTTTTGGCTTTTAAAACAAAAAGGCTGTCTTACAACACCAGCAGCTATTGGGGAGCAAGTGAGCTGCGGGACTGCAGGAGCTCTGTTTTATCTTCTCATCCCCTCTCATGCCCTCACTCTGCCACCGCCAGTAGCCTTTGCCCACGTAGCATGTTATTTCTCTACAGGAAGTAAGGTGGCCCAACTAGCAATAAATGGCCTCATAATGAGGTGATTAATTTTAACATGTGTAGATTCTGTCTGGCTCCAATAAACATCAAATAGAGCATGAGACAGATGTCATAGAAAACCCCTTTTTCACTTCCTATGTGGTGTCTAAGTACAATAAAAATCTATTCAACTGTCACTAATGAATGCTATTAATAAATACAATATCATCAGGCAACAGTGGAACTCAGTAACAGAACTTACAAAATTGTCCTCGACCCTGAAGCTATTCTCAGGAAAATCTATAGCTCTCCTCCCCTGCCAAGTCTGCCTAAAAATACTATTTTACATCAATTAAAGTGATTTTTGAGGTGAGGAGTTAGGAAGGGAAATCGAAGAGTGGCAAACAGGAAAAAGGGAGGTCTTTTCAATCTCAACCCTCCCTCTAGCCTCACTTTCTGTCCTCTTCTCCTATGCTTTTTATTTATTTCAAGGAAGGTTATCAGTAATATAAGACTTCCTGATAGGTGTGTACAGCCGTACAGTACTGTATATAATTTTTCTTTCCAGCATTAAAGAAGAATATACCTTGGTGGAAATGCAGAGTAGCTCCCAACACAGGGGACAGAGATGGTGAAAGGCAGTGTGGCTGGAGAACAGAGCACCTAGCTGTCTCTTCTTTTGGTGCCTTTTCCCCTTCTGATCTTTTCATGCAAGTATTTATTCATCCATCTATCCATCCATCCATCTACCTATCACCTTCAGAGCACTTACTGTGTATCTTCTGTGTGTATATCATGGTGCAAATGACCAAAACTGACCTCAAGACCAGTCATATCAAAATGCCTGGAGAGCAAGGTCCAGGAAGTTGTATACTTAACAAACTCTAAAAGTGATTCTGATTCTCAGACACATCCAAATACCACTTGTTTAAAGGCTACAAATATGTATGACTTGGATTCTTATCACCATTCTAGAAAATTGATTTTATATGAACTCACTTTAACCACATCAGCAAGTTTTTTCTTGGGTTGAAATTACTATTTATTAATCACATATTCAAACAATATATAGGGGTTTGTGTGTATGTGTGTATATGTTTGTATAAAATGACCTTAACCAAAAAACTTATGATTCTTTATAAATCCACTGAATACCCAGATCCCAAACAAGCCTCAAACCCTTTCAAAAAGTGTATTGAGTTGGCCAAAAAAAATGACTGCCTTTAGTTCTCCACCTTTAGTTTGAGGCTCACCAAGTTAGATGTTACTGTTGATTTTAAGGTCACACTGGATGACAGATACTGCCACTGGTCTCTGCAGAGGGACAAATCTCTCAGTTTGACTAGATGACTACACTGTGCATAGGCACACAGAATGCTCAGCACTTATCTAATTGCAGACAAACAAATCTGAATTCCTCACATGTAGGCCATTGATGACTAAATGTATCCAGAGGTCTGGATTTGCAGAGAATATTTTCTCAATACTTAAAGCTCAGTGAATCAATTGAGCCAGGGACTCCCAGCCTACCTTGTACTGTGCAGAGAAACGAATACATACAGGATACCGAGCACTGTGTAATCTAATTTTGTAGAAGGAAAGCATGATTTTTATGATGAGAGAATACTAGTTCTTGTTTCACACACACACATTGAACCTAACAAGGATTTAAAGATTTAGAGCCATCGCTCTGGGGAGACTGCCATTCTGAAAGCCATTTTTTAGCATGTTTAGTGTGAGTTTATCTTGAAATGCTGGTCCTTTTGAAAAAGAAGTTTATCTGATAAGTCTCTTGGGGTTTTTTAAAGAGAAAACAGAGCGCTGTCTGACGCAGTTTGTCTAGAGAATGCAAGTTCCACTGTGATGTCACAGGAATTGGGTGAAAATACCTTCTACCTATTGTTTCTTCTCTATTTTTCATTTGACTTGATCTTTAATTTATTCTCTGGAAAAGGCAAAATGTTTTGTTTCAGAAATGGATCCCTCCTGAGGAGGCGTAAAACTCTTTTCTCTCTGTTCTTTCTTTATCAGAAATTACTTTCATAGCTAAGCAATAGCATGGTAAATAGATTTTCCAGACCCTAAAACATAAATGAGCCCTCTTGTCCACCCAAAGTTCTGGAAAATGCAGTTTACAAATAACAGTGTTCTTTCTTTATCAGAAATTACTTTCATAGCTAAGCAATAGCATGGTAAATAGATTTTCCCGACCCTAAAACATAAATGAGCCCTCTTGTCCACCCAAAGTTCTGGAAAATGCAGTTTACAAATAACAAATGGTGAGGCATAGTAAAATAGACTCATTGGTTGTAGGTAAATTGAGTGAAAAGCACTCTAGAAAATTTGTAGACTTGGAAGTTAAACAGTTGGTTCTACTGAAATTCAGCAGATCAAGACCAGTTAAAGTGGTCTCGGGATAAACAAGTCATCCTTGTTACACTTGTAATGAAGGATAGGTGATGGAGTACCCTTCCGTTGTTCTCCTGTGTCCCCTTCAGCTCTCACTGCCTTGCTTGTTTCTTCTAATGTCCAGCAGAGTGTCTGACATATTGTGAACTTTCAATAAATATCAGTGGAACTGAATGAATGAACAAAAGAATGAATGGAAAAATTTTAAAATGAGTAGCAGTGTCTCAATGGGTTATAGAAAACATAATGTGATGGGTTGAATTGTATCCCTCATAAATTTTTGTATGTTGAAATGCTAACCCTCAGAGTCTTAGAATGTGACCTTATTTGGAAATAAGGTCAGTGCAGATATAATTAGTCAAGATGAAGCCATTCTTAAGCAGGGTAGGCTCGTAATCCTATATGACTGCCATCTTTATAAAAAGGGGAAATTTGGAGACAGACCTGCTTGTAATGAAGGATAGGTGATGGAGTACCCTTCCGTTGTTCTCCTGTGTCCCCTTCAGCTCACACTGCCTTGCTTGTTTCTTCTAATGTCCAGCAGAGTGTCTGACATATTGTGAACTTTCAATAAATATCAGTGGAACTGACTGAATGAACAAAAGAATGAATGGAAAAATTTAAAAATGAGTAGCAGTGTCTCAATGGGTTATAGAAACCATAATGTGATGGGTTGAATTGTATCCCTCATAAATTTTTGTATGTTGAAATGCTAACCCTCAGAGCCTTAGAATGTGACCTTATTTGGAAATAAGGTCAGTGCAGATATAATTAGTCAAGATGAAGCCATTCTTAAGCAGGGTAGGCTCGTAATTCTATATGACTGCCATCTTTATAAAAAGGGGAAATTTGGAGACAGACCTACATAGAAATGTGAAGAAATGTAGAGAGATGTTCGACCAAAACCAGAGGAAGTGTCACAACCACTACTTAGGATTCAAGAAAATGAAACTCTGCCTTGGAACAGACAGGCAGAAATGTTGGTCTAGGGTGCCAGCCTGTGACCAGATGTGACTCAGGAAGAAGACCATGCAGCCGCCAAAGGAGGCTGGAGATGCAGTAACACGAGGGCTGGTTAACAGAACTCCTTCGTGGTCAGAATTAAGGCTGGCTAAATGTCATCTTCAATGCTTAAATTCAATGCTTAAATTGATGTGGGGACTGGGAATGGAGCAGAATTGGAAGTGGGGATCCGAGGCATACAGATGTGGTAAGGAAGAGGATGCACAACGTGGAAACTAGTTGGCACAAAAGCATGTCATCATGTTTGGGCATATTTCCTACTTAAAGTTAAATTGGCTACACCATATGCAAGGAAAGTAGAAAAGTTTAGCCAGGATCTCTCACTGTACATCTGTTACAAATGGGCAAGATTCAGCACATTCACTAGAAACAAGTTATAAAAGTAGTGTAACTGCATGTGTGCCCATTTACTGATTCAGCATGATTGTTGTAATTATGTAATGCTTAGCTTATGGCCGCTATTGTGTACTAAGAGTATAAAGATAACTGCTCTGAACCACTGGATGGCAGAGCATGGAAGGTGAGCAGAGCATGGAGGGTCAGTGGAGAATGGCAGAGCTCATGTCTAAGAATAAAGCATGTCTGTGAAGCTCACATCTGAACAATAAAGTTCGTCTACCTTGCATAAAGCTGCCAGGGTCTTCTTTCAATTATGTGACTCACAACCTGCACAGGAAGGGGCAGAAGGATCTGAGATTCTTGTATCACAATTGGTATAGTCTCGAAAGGATGAGCAGGTGAAGGAGCCACGGGCTCCTTGGGAGGGGGAGAAGATGTGGCTGCCCTCAAGCATGTGGTACCTGGCGGCAGTGTTCCTGTGGACTTGGGTTCCACTAGAAACGTGCAACTTCGTGGATGGGTCCCTGAGCACGTAGAGAAAGTTCTCAAGGTGCTGGCTCCATGGTGAAAGATGAGGAGTGCCAGTGTGCGGGTGGCCGGATGGACTGACTGCTGCTCACTGCACTTGGAGCCAACATGGACCAGGCACTCCATGAGGCAGCATGGCAGAAGGCATACCTGCTGGAGACTGAAGTACAGCAACAGGTCACCCCCATCCCTGAAGCTGAGGACAATGACGACCCTGAGGGTGAGTTGAGAGAACCTGTGCATCTCCTTGCACGACCTGTTACGCATCAGAAAATGAAGCCCTAGCTACTTGGCTTCTACTGTTGTGGGACCTAGGGGTGGATGGCAAATGTGCAGCATGTGTTAGTGTTGGTGGGTACTGGTGCAGAATGTAACCTGATACCTGGAAACCCAGATAAGTTTCTGGGGGCCATAGTGACTGTTGATGGCTATGGAGGACAGACTATTAAAGTCAAAGCTGTGTGTTTGCCACTGGGCATTGGATGATTGCCCCCTTGTGTATGGGCTGTGTATGTGTCCCCAATAGCTGAGTGCATCTTGGGTGTAGATGTGCTTTGTGGTTTGCACCTGCAAACAATGGCTGGAGAATTCTGGCTGCAGATCCAGACAGTACAGCCTGTGTTGCAGGGACATGTGAAACAGTATGGTTTGCTGGAAGGACATACAGAGATAAGTGCCACTTTCTTGGTGTTAGAAAAGTTTGGCATCATTCATCCTGCACGTAGCTTCTTTATGCCCCAGTGTGGCCAGCGAAAAAAAAAACTGATGGTACATGGAGAATGACTATGGACTATCTGGAATTGAACAAAGTACTGCCTCCTTTACATGTGACTGTACCTTCAGTTCATGACCTGATGGATCAGCTGATGACCCAGCTGGGAAACTTGTCATTATGTACTGGATATTGCAATTTTTTTTTCTCTCAGCTGATAGCCAAGAACAGTTTGCCTTTGCCTGGGAAGGAAGACAATAAACTTTTCAAGTGTTGCTCCAAGATTATCTGCATAGTCCAACTATCTGTCATAGTTGGTGGCTGGGGACCTAGCAAAGTGGACTAGACCTGGCACAGTTACATTGTTTCATTATTGATGATGTTACTAACCTCTGATTCTCTTGCAGATTTAACCCAAGTGGTTTTGGCACTGTTAGGCCATTTGGAACAATGTGGGTAGGCCATGAACACAACCAAAGTGCAAGGACCTGGGCTGTCTATCAAATTCTTGGGAGTTGTTTGGTCAGTTGAGACATGAGTCATCCCAGGACCATATCTAGAACAAAGAAGCACTGTGTCTACAATTCCTTTGTCTAATGATTTGCATACTGTGTTAGAACCAGTAGAGGTTGTGGAGGGAACTTTGAGACAACCTATACCCAAGGAGGTGGAGACCACATCTTTCCACGAGGGACAGGGACCTATTGCAGAGCAGGCTTGGTAGGCAGATGGCTCCAGCATGGGACCCT
>NW_007736195.1:43349-58561 GCF_000696425.1 Galeopterus variegatus | reverse complement strand
CAGGCTTATTTCACTCCACATGACAGAGATGGAGAATAATGGCTGTGATGTTATCACATGACAATGGCTTCTTGGTTTTTGAATTTTCAAGTTGTTTAGGATCCTCTTCTGAAGTTCCATGTGTCTTAGGTCAACGAAAGCATACGTGTAACGAGTGCTGGCTCATTCCAGAGAAGGAGAGAAGGATAAAACGTGGTCCTTGTTCTCAAGGACCTCATGACCTATTAGGTGAGGCAGAAATAGAACATGTAAGAGTAGTTCAGTATGAAACACATTAACATAACATTAGAGGACTGATAGAGTTTGGATGTGTTTTTCCCCCAAAACTCCAGTGGAAATCTGATCCCCAATGTGGCAGTGTTGAGAACTGTTTGAGTCGTGGGGTCAGATCCCTCATGAACGGATGAATGCTCTCCTTGGGGCGTGGGGGTAGTGAGTGAGTTCTCGCTTTATTAGTTCCAGTGAGAACTGGTTGTTTATAGGACCCTGGCACCTCCTCTCTCTCTCTTGCTTCCTCTTGCCATGTGATCTGCTGGTTCCCACCAGCTGCCTGCCATGTGCAATGAGTAGAAGCCGCCCGAGGTCTGTGCCAGATGCAGCTGTCCCAGAATCATAAGCCAAATAAACCTCTGTTCTTTATAAATTACCCAGTTTCAGGTATTCTGTTATAGCAACACAAAATGGACTAATACAAGGACCAAGGAAGAGTGGATTGAGGAGGGGATTACTAAATAAGGTGAAATCAGGGAACGTTTCACAGATGAGCTGCACATGAATAAGTCTTGAAAGGTGAATAGGAATTTACAGGTAGAAAAGTTAGGGAATAATATTCCAATGGGAGGGAACAGCATAAACAATCTTATGAAGACGTGAAGTAGCATATGTTCAGGTAAGTGTGATGACTTAGGTCAGCTTAGCATTTGGCAGGAGAAGTGGTGGAAGATGAGGACAGGTGCTGAACCGTGGAGCGCTCCCTGTTCTGTGTGTGCCCATGGTGCATTGAAGGCCCAGTATTCGGTTGAACTGTATGGAATTGACATTTCTATAAGTCAAAAGAGGCAAATACTGGAATTTCAGAGATTCACATATTAAAATTCATCTTTGAATTCATAAGCTACCTTCCACTTTGACATTTTGAAGTGAGTTTGTCTAACGTGACACATTTGCTTGTGAGAAAAAGAAGCCCACTTAATGTTTCTCAGGTGGTTTACTGAGTGGGAGCAAAAATAGATTCTCCTAGGAGTCCAAAAACAAGAACTGGGCTCAGCCAAGCCTCATGGGAAACAGAAATGACCCCAACACTGCCCTTGCCGTGGCATTGCTGTTCTTTTGGTTGATCCGCTTTTTTTTCTGTGTCACTTGACGTTCTTGACCGACTCATGGTTTCTTCTTCCTCATGCCTTCAGCTTGCTGTAGACATGGCACCCCTAGCCCTTCTCCAGGTCATAACACTTTGGCCTCAGCTCTCTCCATCAGCTGAGAACTTCCCTGCATGTTCTGAAATTCTGAGAGGATGAACCTCACTGGCCCAGCTCATCTTTTGGTACTAGGCTGTAGGTCACTGGCCCATGTGTAAGCTGGCTCTCTCTCCACATCCACTACCCACTAGCCGGTAAATTATCCACGACTGTGGGAATAACACAGCTACTTAATGGCGGGAGGTGTGGTGTGGCCACTTTCCTCAGAGCAGGATGTGGTGGGCAGGTCCACCGAGGCTGGGCAGCGCTGCTCAGTCTCCCAGTAAGGCAGGCTGAGGGTCGCTGAGTTGGTTCTCAAGGTCTCAGAAGAACTAATCGCCAACATTTTGTTTTCAGCTCTAAGAATATTTAAGAAATGTGTCCTTGATATCATTACCTATAATAACTCTGATCTTCATCAAACTTGACATTTCTGCATTAAATAATTCCTGTCATTGCTGGAGTTTGAGTCTGCAGGGGGAAAAAATGCACTAATTAAGTTTTGACAGCAAAATCCCCTGTTTTATTAACTGCATCCTTCTGAGGATATAAGCAATAGTTGACAGTCATTCCTTTCCTACCTGCCCATGTTAGACATACTTGAATATCTGCTTTTTGGCTTTTAAAACAAAAAGGCTGTCTTACAACACCAGCAGCTATTGGGGAGCAAGTGAGCTGCGGGACTGCAGGAGCTCTGTTTTATCTTCTCATCCCCTCTCATGCCCTCACTCTGCCACCGCCAGTAGCCTTTGCCCACGTAGCATGTTATTTCTCTACAGGAAGTAAGGTGGCCCAACTAGCAATAAATGGCCTCATAATGAGGTGATTAATTTTAACATGTGTAGATTCTGTCTGGCTCCAATAAACATCAAATAGAGCATGAGACAGATGTCATAGAAAACCCCTTTTTCACTTCCTATGTGGTGTCTAAGTACAATAAAAATCTATTCAACTGTCACTAATGAATGCTATTAATAAATACAATATCATCAGGCAACAGTGGAACTCAGTAACAGAACTTACAAAATAGTCCTCGACCCTGAAGCTATTCTCAGGAAAATCTATAGCTCTCCTCCCCTGCCAAGTCTGCCTAAAAATACTATTTTACATCAATTAAAGTGATTTTTGAGGTGAGGAGTTAGGAAGGGAAATCGAAGAGTGGCAAACAGGAAAAAGGGAGGTCTTTTCAATCTCAACCCTCCCTCTAGCCTCACTTTCTGTCCTCTTCTCCTATGCTTTTTATTTATTTCAAGGAAGGTTATCAGTAATATAAGACTTCCTGATAGGTGTGTACAGCCGTACAGTACTGTATATAATTTTTCTTTCCAGCATTAAAGAAGAATATACCTTGGTGGAAATGCAGAGTAGCTCCCAACACAGGGGACAGAGATGGTGAAAGGCAGTGTGGCTGGAGAACAGAGCACCTAGCTGTCTCTTCTTTTGGTGCCTTTTCCCCTTCTGATCTTTTCATGCAAGTATTTATTCATCCATCTATCCATCCATCCATCTACCCATCACCTTCAGAGCACTTACTGTGTATCTTCTGTGTGTATATCATGGTGCAAATGACCAAAACTGACCTCAAGACCAGTCATATCAAAATGCCTGGAGAGCAAGGTCCAGGAAGTTGTATACTTAACAAACTCTAAAAGTGATTCTGATTCTCAGACACATCCAAATACCACTTGTTTAAAGGCTACAAATATGTATGACTTGGATTCTTATCACCATTCTAGAAAATTGATTTTATATGAACTCACTTTAACCACATCAGCAAGTTTTTTCTTGGGTTGAAATTACTATTTATTAATCACATATTCAAACAATATATAGGGGTTTGTGTGTATGTGTGTATATGTTTGTATAAAATGACCTTAACCAAAAAACTTATGATTCTTTATAAATCCACTGAATACCCAGATCCCAAACAAGCCTCAAACCCTTTCAAAAAGTGTATTGAGTTGGCCAAAAAAAATGACTGCCTTTAGTTCTCCACCTTTAGTTTGAGGCTCACCAAGTTAGATGTTACTGTTGATTTTAAGGTCACACTGGATGACAGATACTGCCACTGGTCTCTGCAGAGGGACAAATCTCTCAGTTTGACTAGATGACTGCACTGTGCACAGGCACACAGAATGCTCAGCACTTATCTAATTGCAGACAAACAAATCTGAATTCCTCACATGTAGGCCATTGATGACTAAATGTATCCAGAGGTCTGGATTTGCAGAGAATATTTTCTCAATACTTAAAGCTCAGTGAATCAATTGAGCCAGGGACTCCCAGCCTACCTTGTACTGTGCAGAGAAACGAATACATACAGGATACCGAGCACTGTGTAATCTAATTTTGTAGAAGGAAAGCATGATTTTTATGATGAGAGAATACTAGTTCTTGTTTCACACACACACATTGAACCTAACAAGGATTTAAAGATTTAGAGCCATCGCTCTGGGGAGACTGCCATTCTGAAAGCCATTTTTTAGCATGTTTAGTGTGAGTTTATCTTGAAATGCTGGTCCTTTTGAAAAAGAAGTTTATCTGATAAGTCTCTTGGGGTTTTTTAAAGAGAAAACAGAGCGCTGTCTGACGCAGTTTGTCTAGAGAATGCAAGTTCCACTGTGATGTCACAGGAATTGGGTGAAAATACCTTCTACCTATTGTTTCTTCTCTATTTTTCATTTGACTTGATCTTTAATTTATTCTCTGGAAAAGGCAAAATGTTTTGTTTCAGAAATGGATCCCTCCTGAGGAGGCGTAAAACTCTTTTCTCTCTGTTCTTTCTTTATCAGAAATTACTTTCATAGCTAAGCAATAGCATGGTAAATAGATTTTCCCGACCCTAAAACATAAATGAGCCCTCTTGTCCACCCAAAGTTCTGGAAAATGCAGTTTACAAATAACAAATGGTGAGGCATAGTAAAATAGACTCATTGGTTGTAGGTAAATTGAGTGAAAAGCACTCTAGAAAATTTGTAGACTTGGAAGTTAAACAGTTGGTTCTACTGAAATTCAGCAGATCAAGACCAGTTAAAGTGGTCTCGGGATAAACAAGTCATCCTTGTTACACTTGTAATGAAGGATAGGTGATGGAGTACCCTTCCGTTGTTCTCCTGTGTCCCCTTCAGCTCTCACTGCCTTGCTTGTTTCTTCTAATGTCCAGCAGAGTGTCTGACATATTGTGAACTTTCAATAAATATCAGTGGAACTGAATGAATGAACAAAAGAATGAATGGAAAAATTTTAAAATGAGTAGCAGTGTCTCAATGGGTTATAGAAAACATAATGTGATGGGTTGAATTGTATCCCTCATAAATTTTTGTATGTTGAAATGCTAACCCTCAGAGTCTTAGAATGTGACCTTATTTGGAAATAAGGTCAGTGCAGATATAATTAGTCAAGATGAAGCCATTCTTAAGCAGGGTAGGCTCGTAATCCTATATGACTGCCATCTTTATAAAAAGGGGAAATTTGGAGACAGACCTGCACACACAGAGAACACCACATGAAGAATGGAGTTATGCTGCCACAAATTAAAGAACTACCAGAAGCTAGGGGGAGGCCTGGAACAGATCCTTCCCCAGTGCCTTCAGACAGAGCATGCCCCATAGATGACTTAAAGACCTCAGACTTCTGGCCTCCAGAACTGAGGTAATAAATTTCTGTTGTTTAAGCCACTCAGTTTGTGCTACTTTATTTTACAGCAGCCTTAACAAACCAATACTCATAGCAATTAAGAGTTTGGAAGTAGGAAGAGTCCCCCCAAAGTTGAAAGAAGACATCAAGAAACCAGAGGAAGTGTCACAACCACTACTTAGGATTCAAGAAAATGAAACTCTGCCTTGGAACAGACAGGCAGAAATGTTGGTCTAGGGTGCCAGCCTGTGACCAGATGTGACTCAGGAAGAAGACCATGCAGCCGCCAAAGGAGGCTGGAGATGCAGTAACACGAGGGCTGGTTAACAGAACTCCTTCGTGGTCAGAATTAAGGCTGGCTAAATGTCATCTTCAATGCTTAAATTCAATGCTTAAATTGATGTGGGGACTGGGAATGGAGCAGAATTGGAAGTGGGGATCCGAGGCATACAGATGTGGTAAGGAAGAGGATGCACAACGTGGAAACTAGTTGGCACAAAAGCATGTCATCATGTTTGGGCATATTTCCTACTTAAAGTTAAATTGGCTACACCATATGCAAGGAAAGTAGAAAAGTTTAGCCAGGATCTCTCACTGTACATCTGTTACAAATGGGCAAGATTCAGCACATTCACTAGAAACAAGTTATAAAAGTAGTGTAACTGCATGTGTGCCCATTTACTGATTCAGCATGATTGTTGTAATTATGTAATGCTTAGCTTATGGCCGCTATTGTGTACTAAGAGTATAAAGATAACTGCTCTGAACCACTGGATGGCAGAGCATGGAAGGTGAGCAGAGCATGGAGGGTCAGTGGAGAATGGCAGAGCTCATGTCTAAGAATAAAGCATGTCTGTGAAGCTCACATCTGAACAATAAAGTTCGTCTACCTTGCATAAAGCTGCCAGGGTCTTCTTTCAATTATGTGACTCACAACCTGCACAGGAAGGGGCAGAAGGATCTGAGATTCTTGTATCACAATTGGTATAGTCTCGAAAGGATGAGCAGGTGAAGGAGCCACGGGCTCCTTGGGAGGGGGAGAAGATGTGGCTGCCCTCAAGCATGTGGTACCTGGCGGCAGTGTTCCTGTGGACTTGGGTTCCACTAGAAACGTGCAACTTCGTGGATGGGTCCCTGAGCACGTAGAGAAAGTTCTCAAGGTGCTGGCTCCATGGTGAAAGATGAGGAGTGCCAGTGTGCGGGTGGCCGGATGGACTGACTGCTGCTCACTGCACTTGGAGCCAACATGGACCAGGCACTCCATGAGGCAGCATGGCAGAAGGCATACCTGCTGGAGACTGAAGTACAGCAACAGGTCACCCCCATCCCTGAAGCTGAGGACAATGACGACCCTGAGGGTGAGTTGAGAGAACCTGTGCATCTCCTTGCACGACCTGTTACGCATCAGAAAATGAAGCCCTAGCTACTTGGCTTCTACTGTTGTGGGACCTAGGGGTGGATGGCAAATGTGCAGCATGTGTTAGTGTTGGTGGGTACTGGTGCAGAATGTAACCTGATACCTGGAAACCCAGATAAGTTTCTGGGGGCCATAGTGACTGTTGATGGCTATGGAGGACAGACTATTAAAGTCAAAGCTGTGTGTTTGCCACTGGGCATTGGATGATTGCCCCCTTGTGTATGGGCTGTGTATGTGTCCCCAATAGCTGAGTGCATCTTGGGTGTAGATGTGCTTTGTGGTTTGCACCTGCAAACAATGGCTGGAGAATTCTGGCTGCAGATCCAGACAGTACAGCCTGTGTTGCAGGGACATGTGAAACAGTATGGTTTGCTGGAAGGACATACAGAGATAAGTGCCACTTTCTTGGTGTTAGAAAAGTTTGGCATCATTCATCCTGCACGTAGCTTCTTTATGCCCCAGTGTGGCCAGCGAAAAAAAAAACTGATGGTACATGGAGAATGACTATGGACTATCTGGAATTGAACAAAGTACTGCCTCCTTTACATGTGACTGTACCTTCAGTTCATGACCTGATGGATCAGCTGATGACCCAGCTGGGAAACTTGTCATTATGTACTGGATATTGCAATTTTTTTTTCTCTCAGCTGATAGCCAAGAACAGTTTGCCTTTGCCTGGGAAGGAAGACAATAAACTTTTCAAGTGTTGCTCCAAGATTATCTGCATAGTCCAACTATCTGTCATAGTTGGTGGCTGGGGACCTAGCAAAGTGGACTAGACCTGGCACAGTTACATTGTTTCATTATTGATGATGTTACTAACCTCTGATTCTCTTGCAGATTTAACCCAAGTGGTTTTGGCACTGTTAGGCCATTTGGAACAATGTGGGTAGGCCATGAACACAACCAAAGTGCAAGGACCTGGGCTGTCTATCAAATTCTTGGGAGTTGTTTGGTCAGTTGAGACATGAGTCATCCCAGGACCATATCTAGAACAAAGAAGCACTGTGTCTACAATTCCTTTGTCTAATGATTTGCATACTGTGTTAGAACCAGTAGAGGTTGTGGAGGGAACTTTGAGACAACCTATACCCAAGGAGGTGGAGACCACATCTTTCCACGAGGGACAGGGATCTATTGCAGAGCAGGCTTGGTATGCAGATGGCTCCAGCATGGGACCCTCAGCATCAGGGATGGCTGTTGCTGTCCAGCCCTTAACTGATACCTTGTGGTATGAGAATGGAATAGGGAAAACCAGACAGTGGGCTGGACTAAGAGCAGTATGGATAGTGGTAAAAAATGAGCCAGGACCATTAACCGTCTGTACTGACAGCTGGGCTGTATTCAAGGCTTTGACCCTATGGATCTCTACTTGGAAGCATCAATGGTGGCTGGTAGGTCACCGGCCCTTGTGGGGGCAAGCCATGTGGCAAGAGTTATGGGAATTAGGACAGGAAAAGGAAGGAACTCTTTTCCAAGTCCAGGACATCCCCCCTTAGCCAGTTCAGGCAATGATGAAGCTGATGTGCTGGCTTAGGTAAGGTGGGTGGAGAGAGCTCCAGCAGCTGATGTAGCTGGGTGGCTACATTGCAGAATGCAGCATGCTGGCTGCAAGACCATGTGGTCAATGGCCCACTGGGTTCCACATAAACCCAAGAAAGAGTGCCCCTGATAGGAAGATATGCTCCTAATGAGCAGATGGGTGCCCCTGATGGGTAGATAACCTGTGTGAGAGTGCCCCTGACATGGTGGCAGGTGGATTTTGTGGGACCACTGTCAAAGTCAGAGAATTACTGGTCTTCTGTTTGTATGGCCTTGTGGGGCCCCAGACCAGGTAAGCACTGTGAAGGCATTGAGGAGCCTTATGGCCATGTATGGTCTTTTGAAAAGGGGATTAAGGCTGTCCGCCAGCCCCCCATCCTTGAAGGAATGGACATGTTGGTTGTGGCCAACAGTCAGGATCCTGAATGAGAGACCCTGCAAGGGCAGGTCCTCTCTGGTGCAGGCTCTGCTGCATAGAGCTTCAGCACCTATTCAATTGTAGGCTACTACTAAAGATGATCTCCTGAAACCAGGATATGGTAAGAATGAAAATATTCTCTTACTGGCCCCAGCCTGTTTACAAGAGGGGCAGACAGTACAATGGGAATGGCCATGGAAAATGGAAGCCCCCACTTATGCTGGGTAGGCCTAATTGGACATTGGGGGAAAGGACTAGAAGAAGACTTGCAAGTCTCACCTTGGGTAACAAGTACTTGGCCTCCCCGCGTAAAAGTAACAGGCCTGGAACAGATAAATATTCTATCTTAAAGGGTACACTTGTGCTATCATTGTGGCCAATTATGAGTTCCCCTATACTGTTACATGTAGAACCTATAAATCCAACAGTGTTAGCTAATAAGGTATGGTATCAAACCAGGTAAGATACCTTTTCCTACAACCATTCTTTCTCAAGATGGAAATTAGCTGTATTGGCAGGGAGTACTTGTGTTTTAGTAGCATGCCGATATAGTCTATATTGCTGCTATGGCCTACGGATGCAAGGGTCAGCTATCCTCACTAAGGGAACATGTAGAAGATCAAATGTGTAGATTGCATGGCAAGTGACCCTGAAGGGGTGGACTGTAAGGAAAGCAGAAAAAGTTTAGTCAGGATTTCTTGCCTTACATCTGTTACAAACGGGCAAGATTCAGCACATTCACTAGAAACAAGCTGTAAAAGTAGTGTAACTGTGCATGTGTGTCCATTTACTGATTCAGCATGATTGTTGTAATTATGTAATGCTTGGCTTGTGGCTGCTATTGTGTACTAAGAGTATAAAGGTAACTGCTCTGAACCACTGGATGGCAAAGCATGGAAGGTGAGCAGAGCATGGAGGGTCAGTGGAGAATGGCAGAGTTCATGTCTGAGAATAAAGCATGTCTGTGAAGCTCACATCTGAAGAATAAACTGTGTCTACCTTGCATGAAGCTGCCAGGGTCTTCTTTCAATTACCTGACTGATGACCTGCACAGGAAGGGGCAGATGGATCTGAGATTCCTGCTCTACACCATACATGTAATTAGAATATTATATCATACATGTCAGTGGCTGATTCTTCCAATTACACATCTGTATGTGGTAGGTAGTTTGCGTGAGGCTCTATTTTTGACATAAAATATTCTAGCACAGTGGTTAAGATCACTAGGAGTAAGGTGTAAGACCAAAGACCAAGCATACCACCCTGCCATTTACTTATTGTGATGGAATTCCACTTTAATACTGAATTTTGTTATATAATCTCAGATCTATTCCTAAAAGAAGGAATATCCAGTAAACAGAACTGAAAATCATTGTGTAGTTCATGAGACAGATAGCCTGTAACTTCCAGGGATTTTCTCTATCATCAATTCACTATGGAAATTTTTAGTAAAGCTATCCTATCTCTTTTTAAAAATCACCAGACATATTTCTTGCTTATTTTCAGTTGTCTACATTAGACCAAGCAGGAGTTGCACTGTGGACTAACACTTACCCTCTGAAGAGTGGAGGGTTTTATGCAGAACAGAATGGTACATTGATTACCTTATCCAAAATTATAACTAGAACATTACCTAAAATACATATTATTCTTTTACTATTTCATATATCCAGTATTTAGTTTATTAAACATTTTTACTACAAAGTATAGAATTTCTTTTTGTTAATTTGTACACATATGCACTTGTGAGCATCTATAATTTATGGGTATCATATATCATATAATTCAAATGAGCAGAAAATAATATAACGGATACACTTGTACCCAAATTAAACTAATATTAATATTTTGCCATTTTGGTTTTAGGTGTGTTTTAATAAAACTTGACTGATGCCACTAAAGTATCCTCTCATCTTTTTTTTCCGACTCCTCCTATAGTTAGTGTGTATTCCTCCCCTCGTGTTCTTATCACTCACAACAGGTACATTATAGATCTTTAAAATTTGTTTTGTGTCTATTTGCTGTGCTTTTTCCTTGCTTTTTGTCTACTCCTTTCCTACTTTCTGTGGGTTTGATCAATTTTCTTCTCTAGTCTCTTGATTTCTCTTCTGCTAGTCAAGGAGTTATGCATCTGTTTCTGGTCTTTCAGTGGTTAACCTTAAAATTTTGTATACACACTTAATTTTAAAAATATAAATTTATATTTTTATTTTCCTTTCAATCACAGTAATGACTTTATCACACTTTAATTCCCATCATCTCTCTCATTTTCCATTTAATTTTGTCTAGCTTCTAGGTGCCCCTTATTTATAATGGGCACAACTTAGTAACTAATACTTTTATAGGAACTGCTTATTTTGATGTGCTCACAAGCTTGCCAATGGCTTTGGTCACTGTTGCTTCTCACATACTATCTCTTGCACTGATTTCAATTTCCCTCTTCCTTGAGTACATGCTTTAGTAGCTCTTTCACCAAGAACTTGTGAATTCTTTAGTAGTTCTTTGTTGGTCTGAAAGTCTTTTTCTTTTTTTTTTTTTTCAATCTCATTCTATAATAGTAGTTTGGCTTCACAGTTATTCTAAGTCAATGGATGCTTTCTTCAGCACATCATCTTCTGTCTTCTGTCACTGTCCATGGTTATTAATCATGCTTTTTCAGTAAGCCTGCCCAGAAGCATGTATGTGTGAGGAAAATACTTCTTCTGAAAACAATTTAATAGGTAATTAAGTAGTTTCACTGCTACTACATTTAAATCTTTTCAAAATAATTCAAATTTAACTTTAAAAAAAAAAATGTATTGAATGACTATTTTTAAACCAGGGGCTTTTTATAGGTTTAACCCATTAATTCTCACAATTAATTAAGTAGTTTCACTGCTACTACATTTAAATCTTTTCAAAATAATTCAAATTTAACTTTTTAAAAAAAAATGTATTGAATGACTATTTTTAAACCAGGGGCTTTTTATAGGTTTAACCCATTAATTCTCACAATCTTAGAAAATTGTTTTAATAGCTCCACATTTTGCAGATGAAGAAACTGAAGCCCAGGGTGGCCAAATAATTTCCTCTTAATCACATGGCTAAGAAATGGCTTTCACAGGATGCAAACCCAGGTCTTCTAATTCCAAATCCAGAATAGTTGCCTCCAAAGTCAATAATATTTATTTTTATCCCCTCACTTATTTTTACAACAGTGAAAGGAAATAGAATAATATTAATTAAGAACAGAGACTTTGGTCACTGTCCTTTAATGGTCACATAATTTATGATGGAGTCTTGCTCACAGGGTTCAGGGTGGAAGTCAGGATCAAGGATCAGAAAGCCAACATCCCCCTGCAGTTGTGGAAGTCCCTCTGCTTTAGAATGAGGAGAGGTAGGAACTCAGCTGCTCACCTGACTAATCATATTCATGAGTTTTAGATTCGGGGTAGTCTCCCTCAGCCATATGTTGAGAAATAGGAAAATGGCAACACTGAAAAATAAATGACCTTTGAAATACAGAAGAGCTTTTACTCTGGAGAAAAATGTAATTCAGTTTTCAGGCACATTCCACTTTTATGATTTGAGGATATAACAAAGCATCCTGGCAAGTCTAAAGTCTAATGGGATATATTTGGAGGAGTAGCTCATTTCTGGTGGAAAAGGATTTTTGTGGTTGTTGTTCTTTTATAATTATTATAATAATTATTATTATTATTTATAGAATGCAAACATGAGAATTAGAGGGACTGGATTTCAGTCAGGATCTTGGATCCAACTTGCTTTGAGAACATCCACAAGTCATTTAGCTTCCATGGGCTTCAGTTCTCTTATTTATAAAATATAAAAGTTGAACTAGATATCTGTCTTCTAATATGTGACTTAAATACTTTTTTATTTATTGCACAAACTTCGATCTTTTTATTTTATGTTTTTATTTACCAAAGTACATATGCATATATGTAGGTAGATAATCATGTATTTGTTTTGCTTTCTTTTTTATTTTTCCTGATTTCTGTTAAACAGACAAAGTTTTAAATATTCTTGGTCTTATTTATGTAGGGATGTATTTAATTTGCTGCTCCCTTGGAACAAGTATATCTATTTTCTTCCATTAAAGTTTACCATTAATTTCTTTTTACTTTTTTAATTAGAATTTTTTTGAGATAAGTGTAGATTCACATACAGTTGTAAGAAATTATAAAGAAAGAGCCTGTGTGCCTTTATTCACTTTTGCCCAATGGTACTATATCTTGCAAAACTACAGCACAATATTACAACCAGAATATCGACATTGTTATAGTCGAGATACAGAACAGTTTCATCAGCACAAGATACCTTCTATTGCTCTTTCATAACCACATCCACTTCTTCCTCTCCTTTCTCCCCCTCCCTATCCCTGATCTCTGGTGATCACTACTCTGTTCTCTATTTCTATAGACTGTCATTTGAAGAATATTGAATAAATGGACTCATACAGTACACAGACATTTGAGATTGGCTTTTTTTTTACCCACCATATTTTCTTGTCAATTCATCCAAGTGGTTACATATATCAATTATTCCTTTTTACTGCTGTACTAGTAGTGTACCTGGATATGAGTATACCACAGGTTGTTTAACCAGCCCCCTGTGGAAGGACATCTAGGTTATTTACAGCTTAGGGCCATTACTGGTAAAGCTGCTGTAAACCTTTGTATATAGGTTTTTATGTTAACTTAAGTTTTCTTTTCTCTGTGATAAATGCTTACGAGTGTAATTGCTGGGTTATGTGGTATTTGCATATATATTTTTAAAAGAATCTGTCAGACTGGTTTCCAGAGTGGTTGTACCATTGTACATTCCCACCAGCAATATACAGGTGATCTAGTTTCTCTGCATCCTCACCAGCATTTGGTGTTGTCATTATTTTTTATTTCAACCATTCTTATACGTATATAGTGATAGCTCATTGTGGTTTTAATTGGAATTTTCCTGATGGCTAATGATGCTGAATATTCTCCCGTGTGTTTATTTGTCATCTGTATATCTTCTTCAGTGAGTCGGTCTGTGTCTTTTGCCCACTTTTGATTTAGATTGTTTGCTTTTTCATTGTTGAATTTTGATAGTTCTTTATATTTTCTAGATACAAACTCTTTGTTAGATACGTGCTTTTCAAATATTTTCTCCCAGTCTGTAGCTTATCTTCTCATCATCTTAACAGGGTTTTTCACAGAGCAAAAGTTCATAATTTTAATTTGGTTCAATTCACCCATTTTTCCTTATATGGATCATGTATTTGGTATCAAGTCTAAGAAGCCTTTGCTTAGCCATAGACCACAAAGACTTTTTCCTGTGGTTTTTCTTCCTAAACATTTTATAGTTTTACACTTTACATTTAATATCCATGTTGAGTTCATTTTTGAACATGATGTGAGATTTAGGTCAAGCTTCATTTCGGCCTGTGGATATTCAAGCTCCAACACTTTTTCTGGTACAGCTTATCCTTCCTCCATTGAAATGCTTTTGCTCCATTGTCAAAAATCAATTGGGCATATTCGTGTGAATCTATTTCTGAATTCTGTATTCTGTTCATCTAATTTATGTATCAATCTCTCTATCAATAATATGCTCTCTTGATAACTGTAGCTATATAGCAGACCTTAATATCAGGTAATGTGATTCTTCCCACATCATTTTATTTTCAGGATTCTTTTACCTATTCTAGAGCTGTGCATTTTCATATAAATTTTAGAATAAGCTTGGCTATGTCTACAAAATCTTTGCTTGGATCTTGCTAGAAATTTCATTAAATCTAAAGACCAACCTTGGGAGAAATTATAGCTTTATTGAGTTTTCCAATGGCATGTTATGTATGAATGTTGTCTATTTGTGTAATTAATTACAGCTTCTTTAATTTCTTCTATCAGCATTTTGTAATTTACAGTTGTTTTGGTCCATTTTCTGTTGCTTATAACAAAATACACAGAACTGGGTAATTTGTAAGAAAATGAAATTTATTGTTTACACTTTCCAAGGCTGGGAAGTCCAAAGTCAATCTGGTAGGGGTCTTGGTGGTGGCGATAGTGACCCAGGGGTCTCACATGGCAAGATGGTGGAAGCAGAGAGAACAGAGAGAGAGAGACAGAAAGAGAGACTCTCCTCTTCTTTCAAACTCTCTTGGTGGTGGCGATAGTGACCCAGGGGTCTCACATGGCAAGATGGTGGAAGCAGAGAGAGAGAGAGACAGAAAGAGAGACTCTCCTCTTCTTTCAAACTCCTCAGAACCACACCCCTAACCATCATTATTAATCCATTCACTACTGCACAGTCCTACAATCCAATCACCTCCTCAAAGCTCCATCTTTCAATTACCATAATAGGATTTCCTGCCCTCTTAACAGTCACAGTGGGGGCTGAGATTCTAATACATAAAACTTGGGGAACACAATTCAAGCTTCAATGAGTTGGGGGTGGACATAATTCAACCCACTACAACAGTATACAGGTTCTGCGCATGTTCTATTGAATTTATGTTTAAGTGTTTCATTTACTTTAGAGTGATTGTAAATCTGTTGTGTTTTCAAATTTGGTTTCCACAAATTCATTATTATTATATAGAAATATAATGAATTTTTATGATAGTATTCTGTGAATTTGCTGCACTCACTCATTAATTCTAAAAGGGTTTCTTCTATTCTTTGAAAATTTTCATGTAGACAATTATTTCACCTGCAAATGGGAAATTTTGTTTCCTCTTTACCAATCTGTATGCTTTTTA
>NW_007736195.1:26793-42984 GCF_000696425.1 Galeopterus variegatus | reverse complement strand
ACAGGTGTACCTTCGACTTGATGATTTCCATTCCTTTGGATATATTCCCAGCAGTGGGATAGCTGGGTCATATGGTAGATCTATCTGCAACTGTTTGAGGAACCTCCAAACCATTTTCCATAGGGGTTGCACCATTGTGCATTCCCACCAACAGTGTAAGAGAGTTCCTTTTTCTCCGCAGCCACGCCAGCATTTATCTTTCGGTGTCTTTTGGATTTTTGCCATCCTAACTGGGGTGAGATGGTATCTCAGTGTGGTTTTGATTTGCATTTCCTGGATGCTGAGTGATGTTGAGCATTTTTTCATATGACTGTTGGCCATTTGCATATCTTCTTTAGAGAAATGCTTACTTAGTTCTTTTGCCCATTTTTTGATTGGGTTGCTTGTTTTTTTCTTGTAAAGTTGTTTGAGTTCTTTATATATTCTGGATATTAGTCCTTTGTTGGATGTGTATTTTGCAAATATTTTCTCCCACTCTGTTGGTTGTCTTTTAGCTCTGTTAATTGTTTCTTTTGCTGTGCAGAAGCTTTTTAGTTTGATATAGTCCCATTTGTTTATTTTTCCTTTGGTTGCCTGTGCTTTTGGGGTCATATTCATGAAGTCTGTGCCCAGCCCTATTTGCTGAAGGGTTTCTCCTATGTTTTCTTTAATAAGTTTTATTGTTTCGGGGTGTATATTTAAATCCTTGATCCATTTTGAGTTGATTTTAGTACATGGTGAGAGGTATGGGTCTAGTTTCAATCTCCTGCATATGGATATCCAGTTATCCCAGCACCCTTTGCTGAAGAGGGAGTCCCGACCCCAGTGAATAGGCTTAATGCCTTTGTCGAAGATCAAATGGCAGTAAGTGCGTGGGTTGATTTCAGGGTGCTCTATTCTATTCCATTGATCAGAGTCTCTGTTTTTATACCAGTACCATGCTGTTTTGGTTATTGTGGCTTTGTAGTATAGTTTAAAGTCAGGTAGAGTAATACCTCCAGCTTTATTTTTTTTGCTCAGTATTGCTTTGGCTATTCGTGGTCTTTTGTTATTCCAGATAAATGACTGTATAGTTCTTTCCATTTCTGAGAGAAATGTCATAGGAATTTTGATGGGGATTGCATTGAATTTAAATCATTTTTTCATGCTAGAATTAGTTTGAGGAAAAAATAAGTAATATGCTATAGAAAGTCATTTAGCCTTGTACACGATGTACAGAAAGCATTAGTTAAATTTTACTTTATCTCCTTTCCTGATGATCGTATCCCTATGCCAACTTCTGTTTCCAAATATGACCCATCTTTTTGTTCATTTATTCACATAATAAAAATTTTTGAAGCACCAGTTACATGTCAAGTACTATATTAAGCCCTAGGAAATCAAAGATAAATAAGATAGGGTTTCTGTCTTAAAGGGTCTTCTAATCAGAAAAGAAAAACATGTAAACAATTATAAAATAACCTGACAATTCTATGAACTAAGAGCTGCAGGAACACAAAGGAGAAAAAAATCTGTCTTTAGGAATCAGTGACAGCTTCCCAAAGTGGACATGTGAGCTAGATCTTAAAGGGTAAGTAGGAATTTTTCAAAATGTGAGAGATTCTATGGGATAAATGGCCTAATGTCTTCAATAAATAAATGATATAAATAAAAAAGGTGTTTGGTGAATTGTTATAGATTAAAAGATACTTAAGAAAGAAATCAACCAATTGTAATATATAATCCTCATTTGAATAAAATAACTGTAAGGAGATATTTATGGTATAATTGAAGAAATTTGAAAACAGATTGGATGGAAAGTAAGGAATTATTGTTAATAATGATTTATTATAATATTATGGATAAAGATAATATTGGTAATAATAATGTAGTTTGAAATTATTGTTAATTGTGTTAGGTATTATAATGGCATTTTTTCACTAAAAAAAAAAAAAACCTTTGTGTCAGAGATATGAACTGAAGTGTTCACAAATAAAACAGTGTGATGACTAGGATTTGCCTTAAGGACTCCAAAAGCAAAACAAAACAAAAAGCTGTGGGGGATAGATGACACTAGATGACACATAATTGACAGTAAGTTAGTAAATGTTGAGGTTGGTTGATGGGTGAATGGGAATTCATTAACACTATTCTCCCTATGCTAATTCTATGTTTGGAAATTTACATAATAAAAAGTAAAATATATTCCTCAATCATTAACACTTAACATAACAGCTTCAGATTATTTAGTACCTAATCTTTATTTTAATTTATTCTGAAGCATTGATTAATTTTTCAGTCACAGTAGTAATATTTTTTTCTTCTGCATCATAGTCCTCTGTATTACAATTAAGTACCAGCCATGGCATCAGGAATAAAAACAATTTATCAAAGTTATTTGTGTTTCTCCATGGATTGAATGAAGATAGAATCATTTTCAGAGAAATTAGTAGGAAAAGAGCACTTTGCCTTCATTATCATTAGACTTAGGAGTGATTTCTATCAGCTCCGAAATTGTAAGCCCGCACTTTTGACTGTGAAAATAAGCTGATAGGATTTTAAGACTATCTACCCTAAAGATTGCACAAAATTTTTAAAAATTTCAAATAGTCTCAGTAAATATATTTTATTTTTTTAAAAGAAAAGATATAAAAAGTTTGGGGGTGGGGCTGCTGGATGAAGGAAGAAAAGGAAAGTCATTCTAGGAAGTGCAAACAGTATTGATTTTTTGAAAACATTTATATTAGGGAAATATTGAAATATTGGCTGGAACCAAGGGTAGACCAAGGTGGACATGGGAAGAATATGAAGCTGAAAGATAGGAACCACATAGGTAAGGATATTTCCTAGCTAACAAATTTTTCCTAACAAATTTGTGTTTAATACCACAGACAAAAGAGAAACAATGCAAGTTTGCAATGAGGGGATGACAGAGTTGCACTTGTGTTGCATGAATTCAGGTAGTGTGAAATAGAGGGGGAAGGATCTGGCATCAGGGACATCAAAGAGGAAGCTTTTAAAATGATTTTGACATCAGGCAATGAGGGCTTGAATGATATTGTGGCATTGGGAATGGAAGGAAATGCTTTGTCTGTGACAGATTTTATTAAGATTTGGGGAGTCAGTAGAAGAGTAGGGAGGAAGAGAAATAACTTAGTTGATAGTAACATCATCAACCAAGTTCGAGAATATAGACCTTAGAGCAGGTTTAGGAAGGGAGGACATAATAAGTACAGTAGTGGACATGCTTGTGGCATTGGGAATGGAAGGAAATGCTTTGTCTGTGACAGATTTTATTAAGATTTGGGGACTCAGTAGAAGAGTAGGGAGGAAGAGAAATAACTTAGTTGATAGTAACATCATCAACCAAGTTTGAGAATATAGACCTTAGAGCAGGTTTAGGAAGGGAGGACATAATAAGTACAGTAGTGGACATGCTAACCTTGAAGATCTGCAAGACAACTAAGCAGAGCTCAGGATGACAGCTCAGGACTGGAGGTTAGCTACTTTTGCTGCAGCAAAAGGTACTGCCCTGGGAGAACATGCAGAACAAGAAGACGAGAACACCAAAGGCAGAACTCCAGTGAACCCATAAACTACTAATATGTGAAAAAAAGGAGTTGTAGGTTAAAAAAATAATGGGCAGAGATGATGAGAACCATAGGAATATGTTATCCTATTTCAGAAAAGCTTCATGGAGTAGGTGAGGTTTGAGGAAGCGTTTGATTATGTTAGAATATCCTATTAGGGAGCGCTAACCATATATGAAGGAGAAAACTCTAAGTTAACAAACATAAACATGAATGTGCGTATTTAGCTCAATAATTTGAAGCAATCTGCGTCTACAAAGCCTTTATTTTTTGTTTAATTATCTTTCTAGTATTTGCTTCCTGGTAGTTTATATTCTTCTGAATCTATCATGGGCATAATTATAAGCAGGAGTATTTTAATTAATGCTGATTGCATTTTACCTTAAGACATTTGCAGAATTTAAAGCCCAAATTATCTTTGTAATAAGCTGTAGAGTTTAAGCTTTTGGTTTCTGTAAAATGACAGTTTAGGTAGGAATGACACCAATTATTCCCTAGTATCATGCCTTTCCCTTCTTTATTGAGAGTAAATGTTTCCTTTTATTTTGTACCTGGCAAAGTCAACTCTCAAATATCTCACTGCCAAACATGTTATAATCAGTGGCAAAATTTTACACTTCACAGTGCATTAGGATAGGGGCAGGGCGATGGTGGGATTTATTTTCTCTTTTGCTTATTTGCTTATTTCCTCTTTCACCATTTCAAGTTTGAGGTCGTATCTCCATACCAAAGTTCAGCTCTAATACTCAAATACTTAAATGTCTTTCCCATCATTGCAAAAAGTTTCTATCCAGAAACATTTTAACTTTAGAAGGAAAAGAGCAGTTCATTATTGACTTTTGCTTTCCATCAATGTAATAGGTAATCTCATGTGGAATGAGGATGATTTTTTGAGCAAGAAACAGAATTTGGGAGATAATACTGCTTCCTAGTTCATTTTGAATCATGTCATCATTTTTGAAGTGGTCATGAATTCCTAAATCATATACCAAAGTAAAGGACACATACCTATATGTCCTAATTCACATTTTCCACACAGAAACATGAACATTAATTTAGATTATAAAATATAATATATAAGCTTGCAAAAAATGACCTTCCTGGTCTGCATTCATGTGCCGAGTGTGAATTTTACTAAGCGACGCTTTATCATTGAAAAGGGAAACTTGGAAAAGTAATAAATGTCTTATTTGCTGAACATTAGAAAAAGAAACCCACAGAAGCTATACTTCTTGATGCAATGTTTCCATAGCTTTGCTATTGAAAATCCATTATATAGAGGCTGGTGACCAAAGCTGCAGATTAGGTCTGGAAAAAAATTCTCTCCAGGATGCAACTGTGAAAATCTAGTTTCTCATTACCAGTTTATAACCCTGTGTGAAGTTTAAATTGGGTTGAGCAAGGTGGCCAAATCCTTCTGTTATCAAAATGAAGCATATTGTCAAAAGGGAAAGGCGCTGACTGATCTATAGTGGTTGTCCTATTGCTGATTTTATCTTCTAGAGGGTAGGGCATAGTTTATTTCCTCTCACTGTGATGGAAGAGAATATTTGAAGGATTCTGAGTAAAAGCCATCAAAAGGAAAATTCTATTGATAAAACTACAAAAATAGAAGTCAGGTGAAAAGATTTTTTAGTAAAATAAGAATGTTTCAATAAAACATTAATATGAGGCAAATTACATACTAATCAATTTTTAAGGTATGTTACCTTAATCTGACTTTCATGTACATAATATACATGCTAATTCTGTGTGGTTTAGTATCATAACAAAAGTATCAGAAAATTCCTACATGCCTAAATTAACTAATTTAGGGGGACCTAAATAAGGACAATCAAAGGAAGATTTATGTTCGAACCAAATTTGGGAGATGATTCTCAACTCTCTCACTTTCTGCACTGATGTGGGAGGTCGCTGGTGTTACATTACACCTACCATCCACGGGCTAAGTATTCAACTTGCACTATTATGTGTAGCCTGAGAAGTCCCAGAGACAGTCTCCAGGGGAATTCCTTCTGCTGAAGGTTTTTCCCAGTGAATGAATATACAATTGCAAGAGAAACAATAGATCATTTCCTCCTTGACATTGTAATGCTAAATACAGATAAACTGCGTACATAAGGCCAGACAGAAAAACTCATAGGATATATTTCAAGAATGTTATGGAGTTGAAGCCTGATAGCAAATTCATGTATAGCATCTATAAAATTAATTATTGTTCAAATTTTTTTAAAAACCTAGCATCATATAAGGCCCTCAGTCTTCAGCAAAAACGAGGGCGTCACACTGAGAAGATTAAATCTATAGACTGATTGATAATTCATAATCTGGCAAAAGCATTACCTTTCTACTGAAGACTGCCACTTTCTGTTGTGCAACTCAACAGAAAAAGTGTCTTCCACCTTTATAATCACCGTAGGCTTGTATTTTTAGGGCGAAAATTTTATGACAGATGAGAAAGTGACTATTTCTAATTCTCAGAAAAGTGTCATTTGGGCTTAAGGCAGGGTTGTTCCAATCTTATCCTCTACAGTATCCAAAATTACACTCCCACACCAGCTGTCTTAGATTGGACTGCATGGAAAACAAACTCCGAGGTGAAAATTTGCATGCAGGAAATTGAATGGAGCGCGCCCCTGGATGAACACCTGGGTGACATAAAGGAAGCCTGATTGAGGGGAGGGGAGAGCTGAACTGCTGTGGAGTCTCAACAAACGCATCAGCCAATTCCACGAGACCCCTTGAGCTGTGATATCCCTACAAAATTGTTCACTTTGAGTGAAGGAGACTGAAATTTTATATTACTACATAGACCAGTCATTGGCTATGAACCCCTCTTGGGGAGGGGACATGATCTTTGGTGAGACAACATGACATTTGGTGAGACAGCGTTTTTTCAGCTGGGAGCAATTTCCAGAAAGTTACTGAGCAGGGAGCCATGAACAAATGAGTACTCGGTCCTGCCTTAGGAATCTGAGTGGCATGCTGCACCACCTCTGCACCAGCCCTACCTCACTAGTATTCTCATTGTTTCCCCCATCCATCAGTGTAACAGATGCTTAGTAGGTACCCAAAAAGTTACTGAGCAGGGAGCCATGAACAAATGAGTACTCGGTCCTGCCTTAGGAATCTGAGTGCAATGCTGCACCACCTCTGCACCAGCCCTACCTCACTAGTATTCTCATTGTTTCCCCCATCCATCAGTGTAACAGATGCTTAGTAGGTACCCAACCTACTGGATACAAGATATCTGCTGAATCTTGGCAATAGAAAGGTGAATGTAAAATGATTCTACAGTCTAAGGAGGAAAAAAAGAAAAACACACACAGGAAAAAAATGCTGGTGAATGTGCATGCTTTGAAGACACAGGGATGGGAGAGCTTGACTCGCTGGAGAAATTCAGGCAGGCTTCATGGGAGATGGAAAGCTTGAGCTCGGTGTATAAATATTCCAACTTCCACGCTTCCTGCATGACCTGGAATGCCTTCTACACTCTTTTTCACCTATATAGATCCTCTTCTTTATGGCTCTGACCCGTTCTAACTACCACAGTTCCAACTCTGCCACTCATCAACCTATCCTATGATCTTAGTGAATTCTGCTCTGTACTACTGTACAGTTAGCCCCTGATGCCACATGCCATCCACCATCTCAGGGAGGTGTCATGTCTCCCTCCATAAATGGCAAATACCAATAGGACAGGGCCCAACACAATACTTAGGAGCTGATTGTCATAATCACAGAATGTAGAGCCCAAGGAGACTTTAGAGATGAGCTTGACCAAGCATCCCAAATGGAGGAGGAAAAAGCCAGGAAAGGAGGTTGTGACTTCTAGCTGGTGAGGCTGAGATCTAAAATTAGGACCAAGTCCACAGACTACCATCCACCACCTTACACTATCTCCTCTGATAAATGAAACAATTCAGGAGTCTCAGGCTTAGCAAATTTAAGGAAACTTTGAAGTACACATTAAGAAGTAGATTTTTTCCCCCAAATAATAGAGAAACTCTATCAAGCTGAGTGATCTTAATTATAATTCCTGTGCATTGTTCAGTTTTACTAGATATGTATTTAAATAAACAACATACATATCTTTTATTGTGGATTCAACAGAAGGTTGGAACAAATTTTTAAAAAATTATATGCATCCACTGAGCTTCTATGGAGAAACTGAGAATATTTTTCTTATCTCTCTAATCTCTTCAGCCTGCCTTCAAAAATGCCCAGGTACTAGATTAAATGAACCACTAGTTTGATTGCTTATAATAATCGGTGGGGGGGGTGTGTGTGCTTGTGTTATCCTTATGCATAGCTGTGTTTAAACCAGTCGAACAAACTGAGTAAAACAATGGTCCTGACTGGCAATCACAGATTGTCAATGCCAGGGATATTTTAAAAGATTCTTGTGTCCCACTCTCTGGAGATCTTCACTAACTGGATATAAGAGGAGGTTCAGAGAGTTACACATGAGAAGCTCCCCAGGTAATCTTCATGTGCAGCCAGGTTTGGAAATTATACTGTTGTAAACTCTGAAGTGACAGAGTTCAGTCCCTCCATGGTACTACTACAGTGGGTAAGGAGGCCCAACCTTCTGGCATATGGCCCCCTACTGCTGGGCAGCGTCACATAGCCCTGTAATCACAGGGAGGTCTGCAGTGAGAGAATGAAGGACACAGCAGCCATGCCTCAAAAAATGACAAACGTATTTTATGTGCCATATCGATAGCATCCTTGAAGATGAATTATAACAAATGCCTCACACTAACATCAAAATACATGCTCCTGGGCAGGCCTTCCCTCCTCAGTCATAGCCGTGCCACCAACTCTAAACCCTCATCTGCTCACCTCTAAACATCAGAACAAAAACTGCCTAAATGGATACTGCATTTCAATGACCTAAGTAACTTCAACCTCATTTTCTAACTTAAGGGAACAATAGATAATTGAAAAGACCATGAAGGCTATTTGAAGCTATAAGGGCATAAATAAAATAGGTATTACACCGAGAGTTTATTTATCTCTAACAAGTGTGTGTGTGTGTGTGTGTGTGTGTGTGTGTGTGTGTGTGTGTGTGTGTGTGTGTGTAAACTTTTAAAAATCTAGTCCAGGAAAGAAAGTGAACAAACTTGTATTTATTTAAATTTGCTTGAGTAAGGCTAAGTATTTATTGCAATAGCAGACAAAGTCCTACTCAAAAATGTGATCAGCATCTCTACTGACTTCTTATTCTATTTAATTCAGAATTATTAAGTTCTCTAAGGCAGTACATACTAAAATTTCCTTAGAGCAAGGTTCCCTATTCTCTAACTTTGTTAAATAAGATTTCCCATGTAAAAGAATTTTATCCATTCCATAGTAACAAGGTTGACTTTAAATGGATGAACCCATGGAAATTGAGTTTTATTCCCTAAGCACTTCATAATTACGAAATAACAGGCACTGATTGCTCCAAGACAAAAACCTGATCTCATTAGTACCTGCTGTTTTGGTCGAGAGAAGACAATTATATGTGAAGGGTACTATGCTTTTAGAAATGCTAATTAATTATACATTATTTATTAGAAATACAATGCTCTCCTTGTACTGTATCTAGAAAAACAGAGGAAGTAAATGAGAACTTAAATAGCTGAGACATGCTGAATTGTAATGAACTATAGTCACATTTGTTTCAAATCTGGGCTCCTTTGCTGATATGAATACAACTCTATATCCCTAGTCTCAAAGTCATTACCTTTATCAGAATGTGCTATCAACGTCTAAGAGCGTAGAAGGGAAGTTACTGTCATCTGGCAGGTTTTAGCCAAGCTAAGCTGGTCTGTATAGCTCAATTTTCCTTTTACGAAGGGAAATAATAAATAAATAAACAACGATAAATAGTAACTAAACAATTTTCCAGCCCAAACCAAGGGGCTGATGACAGTAAAGAAGTAGCAGGTTAGCATGTCCAGTTTCTGATAAATTAAATTCCTTTATATCTATGTTGTTGAATTACACCCATGCTAAATTCTATCCATTGTTTTCTGACATTAGTTACAAAAGGCTAAGAAGAAATAGGATCTCTCTGCACACGAGGCAAAGAAAGTGAGGCCTTCCAGTTTCCACAAGCCTAGTAATTTGCCTTCTCTGCAGTATATGTGTCTAGTGTGCCATGAAAAGAAAATAATCCTAAAGATCCAACAGGAGCAATGTTGCTGACCTTGATTTGCTCTCATGATGTGATTTTTAAATTATCCATCAATTCTTTCAAATATGTGGTGAGCAAGTGCTAGAATGTGAAGAATATGTACTGCTAACTTAAAATTTTATGTAATTTATTATTTCAACTGGTTAATGGCATGACATATTGGTATGAGGCAGAAGACCTGGGTGTCTCTCTACCATCTGCTCCTACGTCCATTAATACCCTCAAGTCTCTATCACATGAGAGAGGTAGACCAAACAGAGGTCTACAAACTTTTAAAAATTTATATTATGTAAATATATATTATGTAAATATAAACAAAGGAGTGTTATGAAGCCCCATGTATTCATCACCCAGCTTCAACTATTAGCAACACAGTCTCCAAACTTTGATAACATATCCTATCACTAAGCTAATGAGCACTCACTGAAAACTTGTACATAAATTATAAGCCTGTGTTATTGTACCAATATATTATGCATATTTTAAAACATACCTCACAAGTATGAATTTTAAAATTGTGAATTAAAATGTAATGAAGTTCTATACATGAAAGTTCGTAAGAACTTTATTTGTGGCAGCTAAAAGCTGGAAACAACCCAGATGTCCTTCAACTGGTGAACAGATAAGCCAACAGGTATATTCATATATTCATAGTGCTACTCAGTAGTAAAAAAAGAACAAACTACTGATAATATGTGACAACATAGATGAATCTCAAAACGTTGTAAAAAGCCAGTCTCAAAAAAATACCTTGCTGCTCCATTTTTTTTCTTGACAATCTCAAAAGGACAAAACTATTGCTATAAAAAATTAATCAACATTTGCCAGGGGTATAGGAAAGGCAAGGGTGAAATTATAAAAGGATAGCCTGAGAGTGTTTTTTGAGATGATAAAACTGTTCTGTATCCCAGTTGTAGTAGTGGCTATACAAATCTACACATGTATCAAAATTCATAAACTGTACACCACATGCCAAAAACAGTCCATTTTATGATAATATACAAAAAAAGTAGTGAGAAAAATACATTGAAGTTCTAATGTTTTCTCTTTCCACCCCAATGGTTCATCATCCGTCTTAATTTGGAAGCCAATAGACTGGATACCTCTAAGTTCCCTTCAAGTGATTGTAGTCTGAAATAAAGTTACTATGAGTTTAAAAATAGCCAAAAATTATTTAGCACTTCTCCCATCGAGAAATAGGGTCTATAAACCCTCTCAATGAATTTAGAAGAGTTCTGTGATTGTTTTAACAAAAGGAATACAGAGGAAATGATGCTCTAAAGAGACCAGGTCTTTTTTTAGATTATACTTATTTATTTATGTATGTATTTATTATTGAAATATAATTGATTATACATATTTTTAGGGTACAGAGTTGAATATCAATACTTGTGTATAATGTGTGATGATCAAATCAGGATAAATAGAATGTGAGCTAGGTCTTAAGAAATTGGAAGCTTCTACTTACTTCCTCTTGGAACCCGGCTACCATTCTGTGAGGAAGCCCAAGCAGTTCCACAGAGAATCCCATGAAAAAAGAAACTAAGGCTCCTGGCTGTTAGTCTCCTGGCTGATCTTCAGCCAATAGCCAGACCCAACTTGCTAGCCATGTGAGTGAGCCATGATGGAAGTGAATATGCAGCTCCAGTCAAACGTCCCTGGCTGACACCACATGGACAGAGCTGAGACGTCCCCACCAAGCCCCACCCAAATTGCAGAATCACGAGCAAAATAAATTACTGTGGTTGTTTCAAGCTACTAAGTTTGGGGTTTGGGGGTTGTTGTACAGCAATAGATTATACAGTAATAGATAGGTTTATTATGCAGTAATAGATACTGTAGAACTGAAACAGTTCCTCAAGAAAAAGTTGGCCTTAGAGTCATGAGTCCTTGCCTGAATGCAGAGTGTCTTAAACCTGAGCTGCACAAAAAGCCTTCCCCAGGGAATCAGCAGCAATGAAGCAATTTAGCTCAACCACAGGGCTCAAGTGCTGGTTCCCACAGGAAGCTCCTCCATTTTAGAGATAAGCAAAGGACAACAAATTAGTTACAGTGCAGAGATTAAGTGGTGGGGACAGAACTGAAAGAAAAAACAAAATACCCACAGATTGGAAACAAAGTTTGATATCAACTACTAAAGCTCTAACACCACCAAAGAACACCTATAAAACCTAGAAGGATTGGAAGCCCCCTGGGCTCCCAAGTCAGGGAGGAGGGAGGGATGAAAGCCTCAGCTGTGCCACCTGACATCCGCAACCAGCCCAGCAATGACCACGGAGCTGCCGCAGGAAGTGCCCCTGGCTCCAGAGCCAGTGCAGTGGGGAGCCAAAGGCTTCAGCCACACACTCCTGACATCTGCATCTAGCCCAGCAATGACCCAGCCACCACTGGAAGACCCCTAGTCTCCCCTGCCTGAATGCGGGGCCATGGGCCTTGATCACACTGCCCCTACTTCCTTCTCTTTCTACCCTATTTCCCCTCCCCCTTCCCTTCTCCTTCTCTCCCCAAACGGCTCCACAACATCTTAGAATGAGGCATGGAGCTTGAGGAGGCCGAACCAGGCTGCAACTAGGCAAGCTGCCACCACCACCCCAGGACCCCACCGGGGTGGGGGTGGGGAAACCAAATCTAGCCGCAACCAGGTAAAGAGCACACCAAAAACACCATTTTCACACGGGTAGTCCTCCATAGCCACTGCAATTGCCATGGCTGCCACAAAAGTGGCTAGTCTGTATAGCAGCAGTCACAGCCACCATGCAGGTGACACACCAGTAGTCACAAGGAAAAGCATCAATGGAGACCAAAAAAAAAAAGAAGAAGAGGTCCTCTCTCTCCTCAAAGCACACTTCAGAGTAACAGAAGAAGCGTCTGATTTATGACAATAGGGGAGGACTTGATCACACCTGTCTCTGTACTGCACAGATCATCAAGGCAACAAACTAACAAACAAACAGTTGATCTGTCAGATGGAGAGAACAAATCTATGGTTATTAGAGACAGAAAGGGGAGGGAGAAGGGAAGAGATAAAAAAAAAAATAAGATACAGATAAAAGAAAAAAATAGAGCCCAGCAAAGGAAAAATGCTAAATGAACATGAACATGAAAAATAAGACATAATAAAGCCAGATATATTGCCAAAAAATGAGTAGGACATTCCTTAACCAAACACATCATATTAATATGGTGTTTAAGTCCTATGTTTTATGATTTTTGACAAATTAAATAAGAATGACTTAACATGGCAGGAATATTAACAGGGCTAATTTTTTGGTCCTTTATTCTGTAGTTTAGCTTAATGACTACATAGATAAATAGTTATAAATTTAAAAGGAAAACGATTTAAAAACTATAACCATTTCTCTTTATGTAAATACTTTTTTTATTTAGTAAGCTATTTGTGCCTGAACCAGACTGCTATAAGATATTCTTCCTACCTCCCTTCACAAAATGAAAAGCAGAAAGAGGAGAGAGAGAAACAATTGCCACATCTGCTTCAAATTGACTTTGAAATGAAGTGGAAAACGAATAAATGGAAGAAGAAGTCATTGTGTTCCAGTTACTGAAAGCAAAAGCATCCATCTCAGGAGAAGGCAGAATTCTATTGCAGACATGTATTTGAACCTCAAGAAGCTCAAAGTAGTCTCTGAAAGGCAGAAATGGAAGGGATCTAAGAGTCAAAAAAGAATGTAAAATTTCTAGATATGCCTTCAGAGTATTTTCTTTGTCTTTGTTTTTGTTTTTTTCTTCCATGGTATAAATCACCTGGTACAATATTTTCAATAGATCTTTCGGTGGCTACATATCAGGTAGTATCTCAGATTCATGTTTAATTATTACTGATTTCTCCCACTTATACAAATTCAGACTTTTCTCTCTGTACAGTATTCAATAAGAGGAAGTATACTTGGATTAAATCTGAGTTTTTAATAGTAAACTCAAGTGTCCATGTAAACAGTAAGTAGCATTAAGGGATTGAATAATGAGATAAATGTGAACAAACTAGATCCCTACACATTATATGGGCTCAGTTAACATTATTTGCCTTAAATCTTTCTAAAGCTAAATTAATTTCTTTTGCTTCTCTTAATATCTATTATTGATCTTTTTCTGATTTTTTGAATGCATGCTCACTCTCATATCTTGATGCTACTATAAAAGCACCTACATGTACAAACAAAAAAATAGTTGTATTACTGAAAACGTTGTGCTAGAAAATAAAGCATAAAACTTCCACTCAACCCCATGTCTAAAATAAATGTTTTAATATAACATACCCTTTTGTTTTAGATAACGAATATAATACATGGTGTCTCGTGACAGTAAAATAGGAAGATTTAGCAAATTTATTAAATATGATCTTTTCATCTGCAAATTTCATCACATTTTAACTTGTATAATGTCAGTCTGGCCCTTTCTGATCATCTTCAAGATTTTCTTTTAGCAAAACCAAAAGACAAGGCAGCAGCTGTTCTTGTCAGGTACCTAGAATTATGTTTTTTTCCCAACAGCTATGACAGCAGGGAACAAAGTCGCCAGCACACATCACAGGGCCTCTCCCTGTGTCTACCTCATAGGCTCTGGCTCCAATGGCCTCAAGATCTTCGTGGTGAAGTCCACATTGGAGATTACTCTGGTGAGAACCAGTGTCCAGAGATGATTAAGGAAAGGACTCAGGGACCTGCATAAACCTTAAGCAGCATTTAGTCTATTCAAGGAGTTAAAGATGCAAGCATTTGTATGAGGAGTCGAGCAGAGTGAAACATAAATCTTTCAATAAGCAAAAAAATAAGTTTGTCTAGAAAGTTGAAGTGTGATAGGTACATTTATTATTAAAGAAAGTAATTGCCATTTCTGTTAAGTTCACTCACAGAAGAGTCCAGATTCACCGACCTGCCTCCATTTGACATTTCCGCAAGATTCCACTATTTGTTTTCTAAGAAAACATTAGCAAGGAGTTGCTGGTTTTCCCCGGTGTTAGGACCTTGTAAATGACATTGTGTATAATGAACTGGCATTTATTTTTAATGAATGTTATTTTCTTTCTGTCTTCATAAACTTGCAATTTGCTTAAGATATTTGAAGTCTGTGGATTCTATACCTCTTCATGAGATAGGAAAGGTAACACGATCTCAATTTAAGGTTAAAATATTACTTCATGATTCTTTTAAATCAGCAACTGATCATTTAATAATGATTACAACTGCTGATCTGTACAGTGGATATTCACTAATACAGAGGCAGAGGAAACACCCCCACACTAAACATCAGACAATTTAGAAAGTCCTCTCCTATGTCTGAAAACTTCAATGAGATTTTAGTTATCTTACAGTGATTTTTAATTGTTCTGTGGAAAATTTTTTTCTGCATATAAAAACAACGTAGATGACATTGTATTATAGTGTCCACATATAGTGGCTGTTTTAGTGAACAGAGAAGAGTATTTCTGTTTCAGCTTTGTAGCTCAGTATTTCCCGTTTTCCCATTTGTCTACTGATTTGTAAGAGAATAATTTTTGGAGTAGGTAGATTTGACAAAATAAGATACACTATCAAATAAAATTCCCACTGTTTTTCTAAATTCAATATGCTATAGGGTTAATGAGGAAAATAGACCCTGAGCTCATTCAGTTTGTCTCTCATGCCCAAAACATTTGAATTTGTAAAAGCAATTTGTTTTAATTAAACATGATCCAATATATTCCCCCTCCAAAGGGAATCCTGTTGTAGGGAACTTCAGTATGTTTGGGGGACTGATACCAAGAAAGACCTCAAACATAGTTGAAATTGGTTTGGCTGTATAGGCTCTGTTTATTAAATATCTATGATGTGCAAGGTACATACTAATGCTGATAGGAATGATTAAAGAAAGGATAAGCCCTCCTGATTCTTAAAAACTTGTTAGGAAAATGAATAGATTTATAACTTTGGTGAAAACTTAATTAGAATTGGAAGATACAAACAAGTAAAGTCGTGTAGCTAAGAGAGCTCTCAAGTTATCCCTTAATTGTCTGCTGTGATGTGTAAATGTCATTCTGCTCTCAGGTATGGTCTATGTAAGTTTCGACCAGAGAAAATTCATTCTTCAGGTCAAGCAGACAGGGGTATTGACTACATACAGGAAGCTTTTTGCATTTTTAAGACAAAATTATTATATATAATAGCTAGAAATGCCTTTACATGTTTACTTTAATTTACACAAAATAATCAGCGACCATATCTAAGGGAATAAACTTCTTAGCATTTGAGAAGCCAGTTTCCAATCATCCTAGGAAAATGTAAACATTTACTGTTGAAGTCTTTCAACTAAAGCCAGACAATTGGGGCCGGCCCCGTGGCACACTCGGGAAAGTGCGGTGCAGTGCAGGTGACACCACACCAAGGGTTGTGACCGGTGCGCTCACTGGCTGAGCGCAGTGCGGGTGACACCACACCAAGGGTTGTGATCCCCTTACCCGTCACG
>NW_007736195.1:21616-25078 GCF_000696425.1 Galeopterus variegatus | reverse complement strand
TTTTACAAATATTTCCTCCCAATCTGTTGACTGTTTCTTTTGCTGTACAGAAGCTTTTTAGTTGGATATAATCCCATTTGTTTACTTTTTCTTTAGTTGCCAGTGCTATGGGGATCATATTCATGAAATCTATACCGACTCTTACTTCCTGGAGTGTTTCCCCTATGTTTTCTTAAAGGAGGTTTATCGTTTCAGGATGTATATTTAATTTTTTAGCCCATTTTGAGTTTATTTTGGTATATGGTGAGAGGTATGGGTCTAGTTTCATTCTCCTGCATATGAATATCCAGTTTTCCTAGCACCATTTGCTGAAGAGGCAGTCTCATCCCCAGTGTGTAGACTTAGTTCCTTTGTCAAAGATCAGATGGCTGTAGGTGTATGGGTTGATTCTATTTATCCATGTGTCTGTTTTTATGCCAGTACCATGCTGTTTTGGTTATTATAGCTTTGTAATACAGTTTAAAGTCAGGTAGTGGTATGCCTCCAGCTTTAGTCATTTGTTTTGCTCAGGAATGCTTTGGCTATATGTGGTCTTTTGTTATTCCATATAAATGTCAGGATAGTTTTTTCCATTTCTGAGAAAAATGTCATTGGAATTTTGATGGGGATTGCATTGAATCTGTAGATCACTTTGGGTAATATGGACATTTTCACAATGTTAGTTTTTCTGATCCAAGAGCATGGGATATCTTTCCATCTTCTTGTGTCCTCTTCAATTTCTCTCAACAGTGATTTGTAGTTCTCTTCGTAGAGATTTTTCACATCCTTGGTTAACTTTATTCCAAAGTATTTTATTTTTTTGATGGCTATTCTGAATGAGTTAGCTTTCTTGATTTCTTTTTCTGCATGTTCACTGTTGGAGTACAGAAATGCTACTGATTTTTGCACACTGATTTTGTATCCTGCTACTTTGCTGAAATCATTTATCAAATCTAAGAGGTTTTTGTAGAGGCTTTAGGCTGTTCAATATATAGGATTGTGCCATCTGCAAACAGGGACAGTTTGACTTCATCTTTTCCAATCTGGATGCCCTTTATTTCCTTCTCTTCTCTGATTGGTCTGGCTAGTACTTCCAACACTATGTTGAATAGGAGTGGTGAGAGTGGGCATCCTTGTCTAGTTCCTGTTCTTAAGGGAAAAGCTGTTCAGGATGATATTGGCAGTGGGCTTATCATATGTGGCTTTAACTGTTTTGAGATACTTTCCATCTATACCTAACTTGTAAGGAGTCTCTATCATGAAAGAATGTTGAATTTTGTAGAATGCTTTTTCAGTGTCCATAGAGATGATCATATGTTTTTTTCTTTGCTTTTATTGATATGATGTATCACATTTATTGATTTGCATATGTTGAACCAACCTCGCATCCCTGGGATGAATGCCACTTTATCATGGTGTATAATTTTGTGTATGTGTTGCTGTATTCTGTTAGTGAGTATTTTATTGAGGATTTTTGCATCTATATTAATCAAGGATATTGGCCTATGGTTTTCTATTTTTTATGCATCTTTGGTTTTGTTATCAGGGTGATGTTTGCCTCATAGAATGAGTTTGGGAGAATGGCCTCTGTTTCAATCTTCTGCAATAGTTTGTAGAGAACTGATATCAGTTCCTCTTTGAAGGTTTGGTAGAACTATGCAGTGAACCTGTCCAATCCTGGGCTTTTCTTTTGGGGGAGCCTTCTGATAACAGCTTCAATCTCTTTTATTGTTATTGGTCTGTTCAGATTTTCTATATATTCCTGGCTCAGTTTTGGTAGTTTGTATGTGTCCAGAAATTTATCCATTTCCTCCAGTTTTTCAAATTTGTTAGCATATAGTTGCTTATAGTAGTCCCTAATAATTCCTTGTATTTCTGGGGTATCAGTTGTAATATCACTTAGAAATATTTTCCTTTCTAATTTCTGTTATTTGGGTCATCTCTCTTCTTTTCTTAGTTAGCCTTGTTAAAGGTTTGTCAATTTTTTTATCTTTTAAAAAAAAACAACTTTTTGTTTCATTTATCTTTTGTGTTGTTTTTCAGGTTTCTATTTCATTTAGCTCTGCTCTGATATTAATTATTTCTTTCCATCTACTAACTTTGAGTTTGGATTCTTCTTGTTTTTCTAGATCTTTAAGGTAAAGTGTTAGGCTGTTTATTTGTAATCTTTCCATTATTCTGAAGTAAGCATTTAATGTGATAAATTTCCCCCTTAGTACTGCTTTTGCAGTATCCCACTGCAATGGGGACAATGATGTGTCATTATTTTCATTAGTTTCAAGAAATTTTTTGATTTCCTGTTTAATTTCTTCTTGGACCCATATGTCATTAAGTAGACTGCTGTTTAATTTCCATGTGTTTGTATAGTTTCCAGAGTTTCATTTGTTATTGATTTCTAATTTTAATACATTGTGATCTGAAAAAATACATGGAATAATTCCAATTTTTTTAAATTTATTGAGACTTGCTTTGTGACCTAACATGTGGTCTATCCTGGAGAATGTTGAGAATGAGCTGATGAGAAGAATGAATATTCTGAGGTTGTTGGATGGAATGTTCTGTAGATATCTACCAAGTCCAATTGGTCTAACGTGTTGTTTAGCGTTTGTGTTTCCCTATTGATTTTTTGCCTAGATGATCTATCCAATGTTGAGAGTGGGGTGTTCAGATCCCCTGGTATTATAGTTTTCATGTTATCTCATTCTTTAGCTCTATAGTGTTTGCTTTATAAATCTGGCTGCTCTGACATTGGGTGCATATATATTTGTGATTATTATGTCTTCTTGATGGCTAGATCCTTTTATCATTATATGGTGGCCTTCTTTATCTCTTTTCATGGTTTTTGCTTTAAAGTCTATGTTATATGATATAAGAATAGCTACTCCAGCTTGTTTTTTCATTTCTTTTTCCATCCTTTCACTCTTAGTCTATTTGTGTCTTTACAGGTGAGGTGAGTCTCTTGAAGGCAGCATATTGTTGGGTCCATCTTTTTAATCCAGCCAGACAGTCTGTGTCTTTTGAGTGGGGAATTTAATCCCTTTACATTTAGAGTTATTATTGAAAGGTGTTGATTTACTCCTAGCATTTTATTGATTTTTGTTTAGATTTCTTAAGCATCTTTTATTCCTTTCTTTCTGATTTTCTGTTTATGTTCTGTGTTTGTTCATTTCTTGGGGTGGTAGATAAACTATTTTTTTTCTATTGTTAGCATTTTACTGGTAGGTTTTGTTCCTTCTTGAGTATTCATGGCAGTGATCATTGTTTTTCAGGTATCAAACCCAGGACTCCCTTGAGAATTTCTTGTAAGGCTGGTTGTGTGGTAGTGAACTCCCACAGCTTTTGTTNTTTAGGGTTTCTGATGGAAAGTCTGATGTTAGTGTGATTGGGGCTCCCTTATAGGTGACTTACCGCTTCTCTCTTGCTGCTTTTAAGATTCTCTCTTTGTCTTTCAGTTTTGCCAGTTCGACTATAACATGTCTTGGA
>NW_007736195.1:13992-20635 GCF_000696425.1 Galeopterus variegatus | reverse complement strand
ATGTCTTGGAGAGGACCTTTTTGGGTTGAATATGTTTGGGGATCTTTGGGCCTCCTAAATCTGAAGATCTGTGACTTTCCCTATACCTGGGAAGTTTTCTGCTATTATTTTGTTGAATGTGTTTTCAATACCATTTCCTTTTTCCTTCCCTTCTGGAATATACATTATTAGGATATTTGAGCACTTAAGGTTGTCTGTTATCTCTCTTAGATTTTCTTCAATTTTTTAAATTATTTTTTCTTTTTTCTGGTCTGCCTGTGTGAATTCAAGCAGCCCATCTTCAATGTCAGAAATTCTCTCTTCTGCTTATTCTAGCCTGCTGGTTAGACTCTCTGTTGTGTTATTTATTTCACTGAATGACTCCTTCAGCTCCATAAGCTCTGCTACATTCTTTTTCAGGGCATTGATTTCTTTGTACATTTCTTCTTTCAGATCCTGTATATTTTTTCTCATTTCATTGTGTTGTCTAACTGAGTTTCCTTGTATCTAATTTAGTTTCCTTAGAATTGTTGCTCTAAATTCCTTGTCAGTCATTTCAAGGACTTCCTGTTCTATAGGATCTAGAGCTTGAGAGTTATTATTTTCCTTTAGTGGTGATATACATTCTTGATTTTTCATATTTCTGGTATTTTTCCTTTGGTTTTTAGTCATTGTGGCATGGGGTATCATAGTCCACTCTTTTCACCCTTATGTCTGGCCTGGATCCTGAAGGGACTGCCAATTCTGGGCAGTGGGAACTAGCCTGGGCTGGGGGTCCCAAAGCTCCTGCCTGTTCTGGCATGGCTGGCTTGGTTCATGTGGGTCTGGCAGCTCTTGGGTCTCTCTGGGCAGAAGAGACTGACCTGGGCTAAGGGACCTGCAGTGCCTGCCTGTTCTGGTGCAGCTGACTCGAGGAGTGTGGGCCCAGTGGCTCTCAGGACTCTCTAAGCAGGGGGGACTAACCTGGGCTGGAGGTCCCATGGCACCTGCCTTTTCCAGTGCAGCTGACTCAGGGCATGTGGGTCCAGTGGCTCTCAGGCCTCTGTGGGTGGTGGGCACCAGCCTGGGCTGAACGTCCCACAGCACCTGCCTTTTCTGGCATAGCTGACTCAGGCCCTGAAACTTTATACCCTTTGACCAGCAACTCCCCATTTCCCCACTCCCCCCACTCCAGCCCCTGGTAACCATCATTCTACTCTATACTTCTATAGATTCAACTTTTTTTAGATTCCACATACAAGTATAAGAGAGATTATATGGTATCCGTCTTTCTGTGCCTGACTTATTTCACTTTCATAATATCCACTAGATTCATCCATGTTGTCCCAAATGACTGAATTTTGTTCTTTTTTAAGGCTGAATAGTATTCTATTATGTATATATATGACATTTTCTTTATCCATTTATTCGTTGATGAATGCAGGCTGATTCCATATCTTGGCTGTTGTGAATACTACTGCAATGAACATGGGAGTGCAGATATCTCTTTGACATACTGATTTAATTTCCTTTGAACATATGCCCAGTAGTGAGATTGCTGGATCATATGGTAGTTCTATTTTTAGTTTTTGGAGGAACCTCCATCCCATTTTCCATAATGACTGAAATCATTTACATTCCCTCCAACAATGTACTAGGGTTCCCTTTTCTCTGCATCTTCATGAACACTTGTCATATTTCATCTTTTTGAGAAAAGCCATTCTAACGGGTATAAGATGGTATATCATTGTAGTTTTAATTTGCATTTCCCCAATGACTAGTGATGCTGAACAGTTTTTCATGAACCTATTAGCCATTTGTATGTTTCCTTTGGCAAAGTGTCTATTCAGGTCCTTTTCCCATTTTTTATTGGGTTATTTGTTTTCTTGCCGTTGCATTGAGTTTCTTAAATATTTTGGATATTATACCCTTATCAGATGTATGAGCTATCTGAAAAGGAAATTAAGAAAACAATCCCACTTAAGAAAATAGAAAATATAAAATACTTAGGTATAAATTTAACTAAGCAAGTAAAACACTTGTGTATTAAAACTATAAAACACTGATAAAACATAATGAAAACACAAATAAATGAAAATATATCCTGTGTTCATGGATTAAAGAAATTAATATTGTGAAAATGGCCATATTGCCCAAAAGCAATTTACAGATTCAATGCAATCCCTATCAAAATTCCAATGTCATTTTTCACAAAAATAGAAAAAACAATCTTTAAATTTCTATGGAATCACAAAGACTACAAATAGCCAAAACAATCTTCTATAAAAAGAACAAAACATATCGTAAGGCAATTTTAATGAAAAAAGCATGGTAGTGATATAAGAACAGACTCATCAACCAATGGAGCAGGATAGAAAGCCCAGAAATACACTTACACATTTGGGGTCGATTGATTTTTGACAAAGGTGCTGTGAACACACAATGGGGAAAGAACAGTCTCTTCAAAAAATGGTCCTAGGAGAACTGGATATCCACATGCAAAAAAATAAAATTAGACCCTTATCTTATATCATGCACAAAAATCAACTCAAAGTGGATTAAAGATTTAAACTTAAGGTCTGAAACTGTAAAACTACTAGAAGAAAACAGAGGAAAATCTCTACAACACTGATCTGGGCAACAGTTTTTTGGACAGGACCTCAAAAGCTCAAGTAACAATCGCAAAAATAGTCAGATGGGTTTACATCAAACTAGAAAGCTTCTGCACAGAAAAAGAAACAATAACAAAGTGGAGAGACAACCCACAGAACAGGAAAAATATTTGCAACTCACAGTCTTTAAAAGTGGAAGAAGGGCTGACGGCTTAGCTCAGTCGCTTAGAGCGTCTAGTCCTAAGGCCAAGGGTTCATATCCCCATACATACCAGCCATCCGCCAAAGGAAAAAAAAAAAAAAAAAACCCGAAAGAAGGAAGCTGAAGAGCGAATGAGTCAGGGATGAGACGAGAGAATTCAACCAGCCACTGCTGGCTTTGAAGATGAAAGGCAGCACAGAAACAGGGAATAAGGCAGCCTCTAGAAGCTGGGAAAGGCAAGGAAACGGTTTCTCCCCCGGGGGCATCCAGAAGGAACGCAGCTCTGCTCACAACTTGACGTTAGCCCAGGGATTCCCATGTTGGACTTTTGACTTCCAGAACAGTAAGATAATAAATTTGTGTTGATTCAACTGACAAAGTTTATGATGATTAGCTACAGCAACAATAAGAAACTAATAGAGTGCTTTTTCATGCTCTTCTGCGGACCTGCAGTAGGTAAGCTCGCTGTGTCTCCTTCCGAGGGAGCTGCTGCCCGGCAGCCTCCCTCCTCTCCTCTGATGGTGCCTCTTCCAATTCATGACCTTCCCTCTCCGTGCGATGAAATACCATGCAAGAAGAGAGAGAACTTGGGGACTAGCTTACTAGTTAGCAGGGGTCCAAAACTTACAGTAAATGTCCTAAAACCTGTAACTGAGAAGTGATTTGAGGCACTTTGCAATTTCATGATAAAAGGTTATTTGCATGCCAAATTGCTACTGTAGTAACAGTTAACTGCCAGGGCAAAAGCTGAACCATGAACTTAAATGCCCTAAACATGCGGATCCTTGACCTGGCTGCCAGGATGGGGCACCTTTGGCCTTAAAGGTTTTTTTGCAACTCAATGTATTTGCATTTCTGCCTTGAGCTGTTCAAAGAAAGGATTCCATTATTTGTTGAAGGCATAATGGGGGAACTCTCCAGGGTTACTGAACGTTAAACTGAATAGAAAGTGAGAGTATCTGCAGAATTAAATAAGTCCAAGTCCGTCCGTATTCATGTTCAAGCAAGAGGGATGCTTTATTTCTGGAGATTGTAGGAATTTCAGATTCCTTTCAGAAAACTTCAGATTAACTTCTTACATTTGGGAGTCTTGCTTAAGCTTTAGGTTAACACTTACCAGGAAATATGAAATCAGGATAAAAGAAAATTTTTATTTTTCATCCAAGAATGGAGTGGAGGACCATCTTATTAAGCAAGAAGGTTCTCACTCGATTACCCTTACCAGATACTGTTTTAATTCCCTCTGACTTCAGTATTATCAGATACTCACAGTCAGGCCTTAATGGAAACACTTTGTTTTCTTGCTCTATATTAGTTTTACCAATACAAAATGCTGATGCATTAGGATTGAATGTGATCTTCTTGAAGTCCAGTTAAAAGGAAGACTGAAGCAAAAGCCAAGAATGAGAAAGAATTTGTGGTCAAAGGAGCATATTTCTTTTTGGTGGTCCCCACTGGCTTTCCCATGAACACTGATCACTGCCAGGTCTGTCAGGGGCAAAAGCATTGGGAGTGGGCAGTTGATGAATTACAGCACCCCTGGCAGTCCCTGAGGCACACTCCCACTACCCAAGGAGGCAGCAAGACCTGGGAGGGTCTTGTGATGCCCTGTGTCCACCAGTGCCATTTACCTTCATGTTTCACACCTGAGAGTAAGTGTGGATCAAATAATGCCTGTTTTACCTACCAAGTATATTTTACTCAATATACCATAGAAAAGCCTTGTACAGACCTAGAACATATTTGAATATCACTGGGGGAAAAAAGGATATTCTATCATGTATTAGATCTTTTAGTGATAATATAAAGGCAGATATCCAAAGTTAGGGATGCTTTAGTGTTTACATATTTTCAATTCTCTTGTTCCCACATTGGTTATTAGTTTACAAATCTTCATAATGTAGATTTGTTGACTTGCTGGTTAACTGACAAAAAACAGTGCTGTACCTAACAGAGCTGACTTCATGCCCTGTACTTATTTAACAAACACCACTTCCCCCAAACAAAGAGATCCAGGACTTCTTTAGCTCACTTGTCCCCAACATCTCATGGGACCTGAATGTGCATCCTGTTCAGGAGCAATCATGAACAGGAACAGAGTGAATATGGCACCCACAATGAATGGTGTAATGGGATAGGGTCAAAGTGAAAACTTTCTAAGTGACTGGTGCAGCATTTTTGTTTCTTACCTTTGCTTATCACAGTTATCCCATAAGATGTGAAGTAAAATCAGAGCAAAGGAGTTTTAAGCAGACATTATTACCATAATAGGCCACGCAGATGTGCTAACTGTGACCAGGGACAATATTCTGGCAGGTAGGACTAGGGGTAAGAGGAAACTGCTATTATTTAAGCAAGAAGTGGACAGTGTAAGAGAAAAAAGAGGGAGGTAGGGGAGGCCACGCAGATGTGCTAACTGTGACCAGGGACAATATTCTGGCAGGTAGGACTAGGGGTAGGAGGAAACTGCTATTATTTAAGCAAGAAGTGGACAGTGTAAGAGAAAAAAGGGGGAGGTAGGGTGCCGGGGAAAAGGCAGGTATTATTCAATCCTTTTTGTTTACTACGCACTCAAAATGCTACCAGATTCAATATAATTTTACTGAATACAACAGTTACCATGTTTTCTGTATTCTATTGTTTTATTTAATATAAACACACCTGCTCTGTGATTCTTAGCTACATACAACTAACCACGAGCCCCCAGCCCTTTCAGAGGATGTAGTAAATTCAGAATGTCAAATTTCCAAGACTTGATTGTTACCACAAGGTAGGAAAATTTCACTCAGTACTCAAGTTTGTTTTTTGTTGTTCCAAATGAATATTTGTTTTTATTATTTTAAGAAATGTATTAGTAATATTATTTTTGATTGCCAAATTATAGTTGTATACGTTTATGCAGTACAATGTGATGTTTTGATATATGTATACAATGTGGCATGATTAAATCAAGCTAATTAGCCTACCATCACCTCACTTATCTATCATTTCTTTATGGGAAACATTTGAAATTTACTCTTATTTTTAAGTGTATGGTACATTATTATTGACCATAGTCACACTTCTGTGCAATAGGTGTCAAAACCTATTCCTCCTGTCCATCTGATGCTTTGTACATTTTGATCAATAGCTCCTCATTCTCTCCTTCCTCAACCCCCTCAGCCTCTAGTAATAATCATTCTACTGTCTACTTCTATGAGTTAAACTTCATTAAATTTCACAGAAGAGTGAGATTGATCTGTTATGGACACTTAAGTTATCGTGAATAATGCTACAATGAACCTAGGAGTGCACATATCCTGTTGACGTACTGATTTCAGTTCCTTTAGATATATACCCAGAAGTGGGATTAGTGGGTAGTATGGCAGCTCTGTTTTTAGTTTTTTGAGGAACCTGTAAACCATGCTCAATAATGGCTGTATTAATGTATATTCCCATCAATAATTGTAAGCGTTCCCTTTTCTCATCCTCTACAACACTTACCTTTCATCTTGATAAAAGCCATTCTAATAGGTAGAAGGTGATATCTCCCTGTGGTTTTAGTTTGCATTTCCCTAATGATTAATGATGCTGACAATTTATTTGTGTACCTAATGACCATCTGTATGTCTTATTTTGAGAAATGTTTGTTCAGACCCCTTGGTAATTTTTAAGTCAGGTTATTAGTTTGCTTGCTATTCAGTTGTTTGAGCTCCTTGAATGTTTTTGGATATTAACCCCTTATCAACATACAGTTTGCAAATATATTTTCTCCCATTCTCTGGGTTGTCTCTCCACTTTGTTAATTGTTTCCTTTGCTGTGCAGAAACTTTTCAGTTTGATGTCATCCCATTTGTCTTTTTTTTTCTTTTGTTGCCCGTGCTTTCAGGGT
>NW_007736195.1:3377-13864 GCF_000696425.1 Galeopterus variegatus | reverse complement strand
ATTGTTTCCTTTGCTGTGCAGAAACTTTTCAGTTTGATGTCATCCCATTTGTCTTTTTTTTTCTTTTGTTGCCCGTGCTTTCAGGGTCATATCCAAAAAATTATTGCTCAGGCCAATGTTGTAGAGATTTTCCCCTATGTTTTTCTCTAGAAATTTTACAGTTTCAGGTCTTAGGTTTAAATCTTTAATCCATTTTGAGTTAATTTTTGTATATGGTTAAAATAAGACTCTAATTTTATTCTTCTGCTATGGATATCCAGTTTTTCCAACACCATTTGTTGAAGAGACTACACCTTCCATTATGTGTTCTTGGCAGCTTTATCAAAAATTAATTGACCATAAATGCATGGGTTTATTTCTGGGTTTTCTGTCTTGTTTCATTGGTCATTGAGTCTATTTTTATGCTACTATCATGCTGTTTTGATTACCATCACTTTATACTATGTTTTGAAATCAAGGGGTACGATGCCTCCAGCTTTGTTCTTTTTGCTCAAGATTGTTTTGGCTATTTGGAGTCTTTTGTGGTTATATATAAATTTAAAGAACTTTTTTTCTGTGAAAAATGACATTGGAATTTTGATAGGGATTGCATTAAATCTATAGATTGCTTCAGGTGGTATGGGCATTTTCACAGTATCAATTCTTCTAGTCCATGAACTGGGATATCTATTTATTTGTGTTTTCTTTAATGTTTTTCAGCAGTGTTTTATAATTTTCAGTATACAGGTCTTTTACCTCTTTGGTTAAGTTTACACTTAAGTATTTATTTTTGTTGCTATTGTAAATGGGATTATTTTCTTAATTTCTTTTTTGGGTAATTTGTCATTAGTATATAAAAATGCTACTGATTTTTGCAGATTGATTTTGTATCCTGCAATGTTTCTGAATTTGTTTATTAGCTCTGGTAGTTTTTTGGTGAAGTCTTAGGATTTTCTATATATAATATCATGTCATCAGCAAATAGAGACAATTTCACTTCTTCCCTTCCTGTTAGGATGCCTTTTATTTCTTCCTTTTGCCTAATTTCTCTGGCTAGGACTTCCAATATTATGTTGGAAACAAGTGGTCTTTATTGTCTTTTTCCTGATCTTAGAAGAAAGGCTTTCAACTTTTCACCCTTGAGAATGATGTTAGCTACAGGTTTGTCACATATGGCCTTTATAGTGTTACAGTGCATTCTTTCTATAAGTAGTCTGTTGAGAAATTGAAAGAGCATTGAATTTTGTCAAATTCTTTTTCTGCATCTACTGAGATGATCATATGGTTTTTATCCTTCAATGTGGTATATCACATTTATTGATTTGCATATGGCAAACCATCCTTGCATCTCAGGGATAAATCCCACTTAATCTTGGTGAATGACTCTTTTAATGTGTTTTTAAATTCAGTTTGCTAATATTTTGTTGAGGATTTTTGCATCTATGTTCATCAGGGATATTGGCCTGTAATTTTCTTTTCTTGTGGTGTCCTTCTCTGGCTTTCATATCAGGGTAATGCTAGCCCTGTAAAATGAGTTAGGAAATATTCGCTCTACTTTTTTGAAAGAGTTTAGAAGAATTGGTATTAGTTCTTTTTTAAATGTTGGCTAGAATTGAGCAGTGAAGACACCTGGTCCTGGGGCTTTTCTTTGGTAGGATACTTTTAATTACTTATTCAATCTGCTTGTTATTGGTCTGTTCAGATTTCCTGTTTCTTCATGATTCAGTCTTGGTTGGTTATGTGTCTAGGATTTTACCCATTTCTTTTAGGTTATTCAATTCTTGTCATATAATTGTTCATAGTTGTTTCTTTTGATTATGTTTTGGTGTTATCAGTTGTTATGTCTCTTCTTTAATTTCTGATCATATTTATTTGAGCAGTCTCTCTTTTTCCCTAGCTAGTCTCCCAATGTTTCCCATGGGAGGAGACAGGGGTAAGTCACCTGTGAAGAGTCCCAGAATGGGGGGAAGCAAATGTCTGCTTCCAACTCACTTTTCTCACTGTAGAAACCATGGGTGCAGGGGAATTCTGTGTGTGGTGCTATGCCAGCTTGGGGGAGAGGCAGCACTGTCAAACGGAACTATTTCTCTTGTTCAATCACAATGTTTCTAGGTTCTGCAGTCCAAGGAGGGTGTTTCAACGTCACTCCGTAGTTCTGTAATATTTGGATAGTATTCTTGCCTGTGAATAGATGCTAGTTGTATTTCTGGGGGGGCAGTAAAGCTAGAGAACTCCTATGGACATCTTGCTGATGTCATTCCTCAGTACTTGAGTTTTTAAAAATCTATATATGATCAAACAGCTATCAAAGAACAAGAAAGATCAAAAGCACTAATGTAATGTGTAAAGGGCAGGGGAAAAGCCTGTGTGTGCTTTCAGTCCAGCACAGGATGAATGTATAACAGAGAGGCATGAACGAAAAGATCTTTGACAAATGAATTTTCTCAGAAATCAATGACTAGACAGCCAGGGCAAGATTTATCAAAGCATAAGTGTGGCAAGTCATTCAGCTTTTCAGTTTTTAAATGTGAAGAGTTGCTTCATTTTCTCTATTTATATTCATATTTTAACAACTAGTATTATTCCTATACAATTTTTTCATTAGTGATGGCATGGTTTAATTATATTTAGCATGCATAGTTTATGAAATGGTGATGCCAATGATGAAATGTCAGACTTACGTAAGAGAGCATAATTTTCTTGCTTTGTCTTCAAAGTTAAAAGAATTTTTCTTTTTGAATAACAGACTCCTGGTCAGATCTTGGTTTTCTTTTTTCAATTAACTTTTTCTATACCCTTAGTTCAAGTAAAAAAAATACTTAACGGAAGGAGTCTAGTTACATTTAACCAAAATCAAGTAAATACACATATATGTTTAAATTGCTTTAAAGATAATGAGTTCTCATTTTCCTATTCCCACCCCTTTATGGATCATAGTACGAGACTGACTTGATCTTTTCTACAAATCTCCAGAACTAAATGAGCTATTTGTAGGTCTCGCCCTAGTTCGATTCACATTTAAAGAGACAATGTCTGTGTCCCAGGTAGTGGCAGTAAACACTGCTGCTGATGGTGCTGATTTCAGTAGCATAAAGAGGACGCAGCCCAGTAAATGGAAGGGCAAAGGAGAATGAAATTTTTAATAGCTTTGCTCTCTTCGTGCTTTGTCTGAAAGAATTATTGTTGCACTTGACATTTGTTGCCATTTTGCTTTTTCATTTTGAATCGTGGAGCCAGACTACATCTCTGTGTTGAAGGGAGAAGGAGTGACCTCAGAAATGTCAGAATGACTATTAATGGCAGCCTTTACACTTGGATAGGTGGGCAATAGTGTTTTATCAGTCTGCTTAAATGCTGACTGTAGGGTAGGCACCTGAAACAATAATGAGAAGCTATTTAAAATTTAGAAGAAGGAAATTATGTGATATGAAAGATGTAGCTTTTTTCCAAGCACAGGCCATGTGGTGTGCGAGAAGCAGATGCCCTAAGGAATGAGGGTAGCATCTGGGCAGAACTAAATGTAACCTCACCTCTGCCCCTTCCTACTTGTGACCTTGGGCAGGGTCCACGGTCCCTATGAGTTTTACCTTTCCCGTCTGTAAAATGAAATCATACCACCCACCACATGGGCTGTTGAGAAAATTAATAAGATTGTGTGTGTAAGGGGCCAGGCTCCATAGAAGCCAGTTTGCCATTTCCTCCCCTGCTTCTATTTTATTTTAACATTGCAAATAATTTAAACTAACAAGTGATCAAGAACTAAGCCCAAGGCCCTTGTGAGAAACTGGTCCAGCCACATAGACCCTTAAGAGAGTCTCTAATTCGCTGCAGAGGGCTTGCTCCCACTCCCTGCTACTGAACAAGCTCCTGGTCAGATCCTGTAGAGGTCTAAACAGGCACTGGGGATAGTCAGTGGCACCTGTCCACATTTACTTACCTCTGGACTTGAGGTCATTAGTCTATGATGGGATGCTGTCAGATGAATTTATCTATCTGATCCAGGGTGGTCTGAGCTCAAGTGCTTGACTTCAGGTTGCAAGTGGTAACTAGGAGCAGTTGTCCATGATGACTGTGTGTTCTTGCACATGGCTTGCAGCCAAGAATTAGACAGCATCCAATCCATACATCCTATACATGAATCTAGATATTTCTACCCAGACTAATTTTTCTCTATGGGGACACTGGACCTTTCCTGGAACTGGGCCACCAGTCTAGCCCCATTTCAGGACAAGCAGAAGGCATTATACTGAATGCTCACTCAAGGGCTAAGGCAGGCAGGGCAAATAGACATGCCAGACTAATTTTTCTCTATGGGGACACTGGACCTTTCCTGGAACTGGGCCACCAGTCTAGCCTCATTTCAGGACAAGCAGAAGGCATTATACTGAATGCTCACTCAAGGGCTAAGGCAGGCAGGGCAAATAGACATGCCATGTGTGACAACTAATCTATTTAGAGTGACTGCCTACATATCTGTGAGTAGAAGAATTTCCAGGCCTCTCCTAGGTGCAGCATAAATGTGTGCTTTGATTAGTGATAATGTCTGCCATGGGTGCTGGGAGGGATGATGGGGGCGCATATGACAGAGCTGGAAACCTCATTCCCTGACAATCCTCAAAGTTCTGCTTTAGTTCAATAAGGACACTGGCCATTGTTCATCAGCTGGCCTTATCTGCACACACGGAACATTGTGTAATTCCTTGAGCTGGGTGATAACACCATGAATCCAACATCCAAAGGCAACTCCAATTTTTGGTCAATGCTTCAAGAGATTTCAAACCCACTAAAATTTTGAATGTCACCAGGGATATACATTCCAGCATATTACCTGGTCCTTCAAACCTTATAATTCTGGGGATTCAGGGGCTTTCCCAGCATCACATAAAACCACCAAAAGCCAAGGCTAGCTCTGGCACTTTCTCCATCCCTTCCAGCAACCTCGCTCAGGTTGGCACACATACTGGAGGACAAAAGAAAACAAAATGTTCTGTTACTGACACAGAAATCTTGGAATTTTGAAAAATATTTAGAATTTTTAAGCCAAGAACCTGCCTGCTTTCTACCCTTCTCCCTCAGTTATTGATCTTCTGTGATCAGTTGAAGATGGCATCCCATTGAGAATTTAATGAAAGAAATCTACAGAAGGGCCCCATATGCTCATGTATCATCTCCCCTCCTTGTCAAGAGGAGAAGCAAGGATGCACATCTGTGCAATGAGCACCAGGTGTTAAGCAAAATCATTATCCAAAATCAATACCTTCCTATTGACTTTGGGCATGCAGTATTTGCACAAGTGAACTACGGTTTACATTGAACAGGGATTTCTGTGGACACACAACTGATCAGAATCATGAAAAGAAGATGAAAGACCCTGTTTTGAATATATTATGCCCATTTTGAATATACATTAAGACCACTCTTTCTGATTCCATTAGGATGTTACATAATCTGATTGTTGGGTGACATTTTTATTTTTCTTCTCTTGACATATCCAAAGCTATATAGTACTAGCCTCACTATGAAAACACCAACTTGATACCCATGTCAGGAAGCATGCATTTGACTTTTCTTTGGTAGGGTCATGGGACATGGAAGTCTGTGTCGTTTTAACAGTACAGTTCTGTATTGGAAGCATCCACAGGCTCTACCTGACGATCTCTCTCTAATCCTATAACTTTCATATATTTTTAACCTCAGAGCGCTTTGTGCTTTGTTTTTCAAATAAAATTTTACCAAGAATCCTTTATTGATTTCCTAGGACTGCCACAACAAAGTACCACGCTGGGTGGCTTACACAACAGAAACTTATCGTGTCACAGTTCTGGAGGTTAGAGGTCTGAGATCAAGGTGTTGGCAGCGAGGGCTGTGAGGGGTAATTTGTTCCATTCCTTCCTCCTAACTTCTGGCCGTTTGCTGGCAGTCTTTGGTATTCCTTGGTTTGTGGAAGCATCACCCGATCTCTGACCTCAAGTTTGCATGGTGCTTTCCCTGTGTGTGTGTCTGTCTCTGTGTCCAAATTTCCCTTTTTCATAAGGACACAGTCATATTGGATTAGGGCCCACCCCAATGACCTCATTAGGGTGGAGCAATAGCAGACATTGTCATGGTATCTTATGGGAGGCGCAAATTTGTTCAGACACAATGCTAGCCACAGACATAGACACACAAGCTTCCTGAAAGAATGAGACCTTAGCCCTAGGACTGGGGGACTCAATCAGCTATAACAGATCCTATAACAGGGTAGGCTTGGTTGGGTCAATCGTTGGGCTGCCTCCAGAGAAAAGAAACTTCCTTTAAATCTTGTTGCATGTACCTTGATCCCTCTTGCATCTTGACCCTTCCTCCCACCCTAAGCCAAAGTTAATGTCCCAGCGGCTTCTTTGCTAGATCTTTGTACTTGTATCTGTGGCTCCTGAATGGACCTTTTCCTTAGCCTTGTCATGATAGGCTCCACCCAACCCTCCACTATATCTTATTGACTTTATCAAAGCTTCATTTTCACAACTAATCTGCTGAAATTCTAGTTCCTCTTGCCTCACTGTTAACTCAAATCCCTTGATCTTCTATTCCACTCCAAACTGCATCTGCCTAGGTATACCAGCAGTAAGATCAAGGAAAGGGGCATTTCTCTTGGTCATGAACCCACAGGGGTTCATGGGTATCTGTTAGACCAGAATGAGAATAACCTCTTATAATTTTTCAGTTTACATCATTTTCAAAACATTGTGAGAATTCATTGTATTATTTGAATGAAATCAACTTAGTCGCTGCCTTGTAGAAGAATTGGCATATTCGTTCTTTCTAAATAGTATAACTATAATGCTATTTTGTAGTTTCTGATTATGTTAGGATATGCATAATCATTTATTCATTGTGGATAAACTATAGTGCTATTTTCATTAGTAGTTTGGTATTTAATTAAAATTTTATTTAATAGTGAATGATTTGGGGATTAAATCATAAACAGGTTTGAAACAGCAACCTTATCTTCATATTCTAAGACAACTTTAAGTGAATGAATGCATTAAGAAGGCAGATTCATGTCAATGTGTATGAAGGAGATGGCATGGAAGCTTTCTTCATTGATTCTTTTGTGTCACTTGTGAAACAAATTGACTCGTTTGATACCCATACGGTGCATTTAGGGCTCCTATTATTTCCTTGCATTATACAGCTGTGCTTGTGCTAGCTAAATTTCTACATTTACCATATTGTATTTATGACAATCTGAAGTTCGGTTTGGCTACTGGTACTGATTACAAAAAAATTAATTTGTCATCAGGAATCCAACTATAAAAACAATGTTAATAAAACCAGACAGCTGCCCCTCTGTATTTTTAAGGCAGTGAAAATACAACTTGGCTTCCCACTTGTATAGCAGATCCAATGCATCACGTAAAACATAGTCAAAAGGAAGGAGAAATCTTCCATGTGGGTGGAGTGCAATGTTAATAAAACCAGACAGCTGCCCCTCTGTATTTTTAAGGCAGTGAAAATACAACTTGCCTTCCCACTTGTATAGCAGATCCAATGCATCACGTAAAACATAGTCAAAAGGAAGGAGAAATCTTCCATGTGGGTGGAGTATGCAAAGCAGTCCAGCTCTAGAAAGAAAGTAGTAATTTGCAAAAAAGAAGCATGCCATGGAACCAATGAATAAGACCATAACAATGTCATATAGGAAATCATGATTCTTTGTAGGTAAGATGAAGTAAAAATTTAAATACCTTAATATTTAAAACTAAAGAAATTAAAGAAAACTGATTTATTGAAAATAAAATTAGGTATTAAAAACCTGAAAGGATGCAATTGTAAAATAATTTAAAATATTTTCAGGGACAAAAGAAGGGAAATATTTAACATTCATTATGATATCTGAGTTTCCCTTCCTTTATGAAAAAAGGGTGCTAAAAATCATGAAAAATTCAAAATTCTAAATAAAATACATGCAAGAGTTTTTAAAGGTCAGTGAAAATCATTTTGGAATTAGAGAAAATAATATTTTGTGATTTATAGCTTTTAGAAGAGATAGGACACAATTCAATGACTTGAAGAAATGAAAAGAATAAAGACTCAAGAAATAACACAGAGACTGAAAAGAATAAGAATATTTCACAGAGAAGTTAGATAATACAAGTGCAGCTTTGGGAGCTCAATCACGAAGAAAGGTGTTGGGAGTTTTTGTTGTTGTTGCATAAACTTTAACATGAGTTTAAATATAGTTTACTTTTCCATCCTGCAGTGCAGGAGTGATTAACTCCAGGTTTAAGTGTGTGCATGCATGCATGTGTGCATATATATGTAGGTGTTTGACCACATGTGTACATATAAGTATATGCATGTGCATGTGTATGTTTTTAAACACCGTGGAGACTAGATGTTTCAGTCCTCCGTGTCTTACATCTCTGAAGTCAAGGAAGGGGTAAAATAAAGAAAGGGTAATTACAAGGCCTCTGTTTTTTTATTCAGGAGAAGGCAGAATAGCCTAATGGTTGAAAACATGATCTTTAGGGTCATATACATCTGGGTTTGAATTCTGATACGCCACTTCTACACTGTGTCTTATCAGTCATTTTAATTAGTCTTCCCATGGCTCAATTTCTTATTTACAAAATGAGAATGGTACTAGCTTCTTCCTAAGATTGTTTTAAAGATTAAATGAGATCATGTATAAAGCACTCAACATAGTGCCTAACACAAAGTGTACAATCAGTACATGATATATGATTTGGTTTAGTTCCCGGTACATTTATCAACCAGGAACTAAACCAAAATGAGACAAACCAGAAAGTCCAGCAAGAAAATAGGAGGTAGAAGGAGAGAACTGAGAATTGACCGACCAGTGTCTGTCCTACTCAAAAGACTTAAAAAAGAACCTACAGCCTCCACAAATTTAGATCCTACATCCCTGACTGCTCTTTCCTCAGCAAGCCTATGACTACACAGTCAACTTAGAGGACGAGAAAGTAATGCTTCATAATAAATTTCATGCTAAAGCGCACTGCCCAGTAGCAAGAAACATTAGTTGGTAATGACAAATCCAATAGTCTAGTGTTTAATTTAAATATTTAAAGCAGCACATTACCTACTTTTCATAACTACCCTTCACTAGCAGACTAAACACACAGAATAAAAAGCTTCTCTCTGATTGAGCTATGTCCCCAAATGAAATAGATCAATTGGTTGTATTTGTATGAGTATATTTACACTGAAAACTATACATCTACTCATGAACAAATGCACAAGAAATGTAGTACCTCCAGCTGTGTAAAAATAAGTGCCTTTAAACCGTATCAGCAAATCAACAACTAAATCATTAAGCTGACAGGAAACCTTGTTTGCAATTCCCATGTCATTCTGCAAAGAATATACTAGATATGACTAGAATGCAGTAAGAAACCAGGGTGTCTGGAGTTTGAAAAATATCTTTAAAGGAAAAGGAAGAGAAGTGTGACTATTAGAATAGGAAGCAGATGTTCTCACTAGAATAAAAAGCCAAATTACAAACACTTGAGCTTTACAACAGCTTTAAATAACCCTCTGGGGTACAGCATAAGAACTTTAAACTTTAATGAAAGCAAAAAACATTTTATCATACCGATGGTAAAGTATTTTTTTTTCTTTTCATGTTTTCTTTTCATTCATTCTTGGTTCATTTTCATTTTTTCCTTCACAACCTGGTATTTGTTTCTATTACGGGCTAGGATTACACTAGCAAAGGGAAGTGGACCAAAAAGGCATTATCCAAATAATTCAGGCAGAAACAATTTATACCTGAAATAACAAGAAGTTTCGGACAAAAGATAATTCTTGCTTGAATTAACCCCAGACCTGGTTTGAATTCAGACATGAAATAATGATGACACCCGCAGTGATGTAACTTTGACTCATCCAGTGTACTGAGTCCGACCTGGGCTTTGGAAACCTGTTGTGACAACGCCAACATTCCCACATACGTGAATGCTTTCTTTTGAACATCATTACCCAACTCTCTGAAAAACTTAGTAAGGGGAAATTACATGCATTGAACATTTATAAGCCCTGATAAGCTCAGCTTGTAAGCGCTTGAGTGAATGTTGACTATGAGGCTGTCATCAGGTGTTCTGCCTCATGACAACATCTTGGGTGGCATTTCCATAACCTGCCTATAGACTACAAGTGATGGGTCTACAAATGGACAAAGGCTGCTCCTCCATTAGTGTTCAGGCCTTTCTCACTGTTGCTCACAGTGGAGACAGGGGAGAAAAGGAAAAGATTTGAAGCATTAGATCGTTTCTTCTTGTCCCTGTAATTTTCTTCCGACAACAGACTCAACTGATGGGAAATAAGCACATGAAAGAAATGGATAAGGACAAGAGAATAATAAACCTGATCACGGAAACTAGGCAGATGGGGAGAGTAGTGTGTCTTTGTTGGCATGTCCTCTAAAGTGACCTTGGCTAAGAATGCTGTGGAAAAGAGATGTTGATTCTAAAGAGAAGACATTTGTAACTTTTTATGAAAGTATT
>NW_007736195.1:0-470 GCF_000696425.1 Galeopterus variegatus | reverse complement strand
ACTTTCCTATATACTAGCAATGAACAAGTGGCATTTGCAATTAAAAACACAAAACCATTTACATTAGCACTCCCAAAATGAAATACTTAGGTATAAATCTAACAAAATATGTGTAAGATCTTTATGAAGAATTACAAAGTTCTGATGAAAGAAATAAACTAAATGAATGGAGAGATACTTCATGTTCACAAATAGGAAGACTCAATATTGTCAAGATGTCAGTCTTTCCAACCTTAATCTATAGATTCAATGAAATCACAGTCAAAATCCCAAGAAGTTATTTTGTGAATATCGACACACTGAATCTAAAGTTTAACGGAGAAGCAAAAGTCTTAGAACAGCCAAAACTGTGTAAAGAAGAACAAAGTTGGAGGACTGTCACTACCCAACTTCAAGACTTAGTATTTACAGACGCTGAAAGATAAATGCTGGCGTGGTTGCGGAGAAAAAAGAACTCTCATACATTGTTG